>NW_028252949.1:0-22998 GCF_964263255.1 Lissotriton vulgaris
TAACCATGGAGCCACTTGCGGCTTGGGTGCGGGTGGACGCGCAGCTGTGTAGCTTAAAGTGGGCTCCGGGTATTTCCGACTGCATAGCGCTTTATGCAGATGATGTCCTCTTCTTTCTCACTGATCTCAACCGGACTGGCCTGCATCTTCTCCGCATTACGCAGATCTTTGGTGAAACCTTTGGTCTCTATATGAATCGAGGGAAATCCTTTCTGTGGCCGTTGCGGGCAGAGATGGGCTCAGTGATTGGTCGCAGGAGGCAGTCGTGGTTCCGATGGTTGTAAGTACTTGGGAGTGCATCTCACTTTGTCCCAGGCCCTGGCATGGAGTAAGAACCTCTGTGGATGCAGGTGGAAGACCAGACATGTATATGGCCTCACTTGACCCTGTCTCTTTTTGGTAGGTCCACTATTTTTGAAATTATTTCCTTGCTGCGTCTCCTTTACCAGCTGCAGAACCATCCATATCCCATCAAACCCTTATGGTTACATCAATTAAATACTATCCTTGCCCAGTTCCTATGGGGGGTGATGCTGCAAGGGTAGCTTTGAGGACTTGATTTTAATCTACATACTCTGGTGGAATAGCCACCCCAGATGTCCATGCATATTATGTGACTTCCCATATACTTGTCCTCAATGGCTGGTGGTACGGTGATCGTGGTGACTAGGTATGGGCGGAAAATCCGTTTCGCTCGCGGATTTTGCGGATTTTCGGGAAATCCGCAATCCGCGAGATTCGCGAATCTCCCGCAAAATCCGCAAATCCGCGAGCAGCGGATTTTGCTCGCACTGCTCGCACTGTTCGCGTGAGTTCGCGGCTTCCCAGTACAACTTCGCGCCCCGCGAATAAGTGCTAAATTGCAGAAATACGATCTTAGCAAAACTGAAACTACTTGCCAGGTTCAAAAATTCAGGCTCATCATTAGTAGCCATTTCCTGTAGTGCTTCCTGAGGGGCCCCTCCAGAGTTCAGTTGCCAGTTGCAACTATTATGTGACCCTGCTCTGAACCTCAGAATAGTTACACATATGCCACAAAGGTCCTGAATTACAGCTAAGGGAGACAAGCAGGAGCCAGGCTGGAAGTTAAAATCCATTAATCAGCCCCTAATTCATTATTGTCAGTTGGGGCAGGGCAGGTGTTGTAACTAATTTTGCAACAATGAAAGCACTTAGCAAGTGCAAAAGATCACTAATCAGGGCGCACTAAGGAAGCAGGTGCCAGCTAAAAAAATATTCTGTGACACATTAATCAGCCCCAAATTAATTCAGGTCACTTGAGGCAGGGAAGGTGTGCTTTGCTTTGCCGAAAATAATGTACACTGGACAACCAGAGGGTGTGGTGATGAAACAGAGGGTGGCATGGGTGGGCCAGAGGGTGGCATGAGTAGTCAGAGAGTGGCAGTGGTGACAGAGAGTGGCAGTGATGAAGAAGAGTGTCCCAAACAGGCTGGACACGTAGAAACAACAAGTTCGCAAAACTTGCGACCCGACAGGTAAGTTCGCAAATTGCGAAATTGTAAAAACCCTCGCGAACTGGCAGAAACACGGGCGAACACAAAAAAAAAAAATCCGCAAATTCGCGGGAATTCGCGGATTTTGCGGATTGCGAATTCGCAAATCCGCAAAATTCGCGAACGCGAGATCCGCAAAATTCGCCCATGC
Organism: Lissotriton vulgaris; assembly: GCF_964263255.1. NCBI lineage: Eukaryota > Metazoa > Chordata > Amphibia > Caudata > Salamandridae > Lissotriton > Lissotriton vulgaris. Next base: position 1,666 of record NW_028252949.1, read on the forward strand.
TTAGTGGTGACCCGGCTTAAGCGGTGGAGCGCTGGCTGCTGGGAGACGATGTTTTCCACAGGGTTCTTTACTCTGCTGCATGCTTTGTGAGCTACCACCCGCTACAGCTATAATTTTCAAACTTTGGAGGGCAGCGCTCCGTCAGATGGGTTGGTGGGGGAGACTCACTAAGGAAACTCCACTGTGAAATAATGGGCAACAACCTCAGCTGATGCACCTGACTGGTTTTCGGGACTGGGAGGCCATTGGGATAGATACAGTGGGGGCAGTTGTACCTGGATGTACCCTTAAGTCTTTTCTAGATATACAAAGCAAATATGATATGCCCTGCACACAGTTTTACCGCCTTCACTCCGTCTATATCTCATTTAACGGAGATCCCTGAATTTAATGCCATAGAGGTGAAGGTGTTTAAGGGTGACCTGGGGATCACAAAATTACTAAAATATATTGTACACTTATTAATAACACTCCCACTACGCTCCACAAAACTAGAGAAGCATGGCAACAGGATTTGGTCCCCTGGTGGAAGAGGACTGGGTGGAGGCTTTGGCAACTCCATGCAGCGCAGCAATTGCAGCTCACCTGCATCTCATTCAATTCAAATGTTTATACAGAGCTTATTATACTAGGCACAGGCTATGGTGTGCTGGACTTATTACATCTCCACATTGTCTGCGCTGTAATTCTATAGAGGGTACATTTCTGCATATTGTACGTGCCTGCCCAGATCTGATTAAATTCAGGAAGGGGGTGTTTGCGTGCCTGTCTGAGGTACTGGGGTGGATTCTTGCATCCTCACCGAGGCTGGCTATCTTACACATTACGGAAGATATAGGCGCAAATAGGTACAAGTGCATCTCCTATTTTTGGGCCTAACACTGGCCAAGAGAGACATTGCCCAGGCCTGGAAAGCTGAGACAGCACCGTCTCTCAGGGTGTGGAAGAGGGGTCTTGATTTTTGCATGGGTTTGGAGCTCCCGGTCTTTGAGGCAAGGGGATGCCCCAGGAAACATTACAAAATCTGGAAAAGGTGGGAGGACTATAGGGGAATGTATCCAGGGCCTCTTCCCCCCATCGGATGTTAATGAAATACTATATTGATACTAGCTACTTGGTATATACGTACTACCTGTAATCGTTATGAATGTGGATGGCAGACTTTTCTCCTTTATCTAGGTTTCATATATCAGTCAAAGAGAACCAATGTGGCGCAGTTGGCTTTTTTCTTTTTTGTTCTTCATTCATATTATAATGTACCTTTTGTGGAATCAATTTGTTATGATTGCTGGAAACGTTGAGTCGCATACTTGTTATTTTATATGTTGGAAATGGGTACCCTATGAGGCCCATGTCTTCTATTGGATGCCAACAATAAAAATATGTTGTGGAAAATTGATTTATGCACATGGTTCGGTTTAACATTCGGTATATTTTATTCTGTTTACAGCATAAAAGCAAGTACATACCAGTGTTGAATTTCTTTCATTGAGTTTATTTTTAAAACAACTTATGGGTTTTAGGACGGGCAGAGCTTTTGAAACTGTAATTAGTTGCAGTATGTTTTGGTGTTGTTTTCAATATTTTCACTTTAAGGAAACCTTATTTTACTTCTATGAGCTCCTAAACAACTCTTGCTGAATCCATCCCTCATGTATCCCAAACCTCATTTTACTACTGTGATTTTCCTAATCCCTTTCTAGAGACTCGTCCCACCTCCATCTTTCCTTTTACACATCACAATCCTCATCTTACTCCTATGATCTGCTAAATAACACTTTCTAGACTCTTCCCTCTTCCATTCCTCCATTATCCTATTCAATCCAACTAACAGACTCACATGTCCACCACTCAAATGACAATATATTTCCCAATTTTCTTATACTAACCCACCATTAATCCTTTTTGGTTCAGGAGTAGTGTGCTACTTGCCGAAAAGTGCAGATAATATTTAGACAGATTGTGTTCTTATATAATGATTCTTCAAGGTCTAATTAATTATGGCCACTTGGCCAGTACACCATATAATACAAACTATTGAAAACAGTATGAATTAACTCTGATTTTACAGTTTTAATTTATTGTTTGTTGTATATAGTAAATAATTTATCGTAATTTATACACCTGATCTTAAAAATATATTTATATGTTTTTGAGCTAGCAGTTCCGATATACCATGTGAGAAGAATCCGGGACTCATTGAAAGTGTAATAGTATTTTGTCTGTTTTTACTACTGTGACAATTTAGCCTAACCAGGAAGTGTATGTATATAAACTGAACACTAAATCCGGGGCGTCATGTGATCAAGGCTGCCTGTGTGCAGCCGAAACGCGTCATGCTGACGAATGCCATTATGGAATAAAAGATTCATGCACTAATTGAACGTTTGGAGCTCGTTTGTGGTCTGTACCTGTCTCAGACGTCTGAGGATTCCGAAGTTTCAGGACTGCTTTGATAAATAAATAAATAAATATATATATATATATATATATATATATATATATATATATATATATATCCAGAAAGTCGCCATTCACAGCTGCTTCGCGCAGAATAATGAAAGGAGCGGAACCACCACGTAAGTGCAGTTTTCAGTGCTTTATTTGTGCCAAAGTTTTAGCCTGCAATCCACCATGACGCGTTTCGCCTCCACCAACGAGGCTTGATCACATGGCGTGTCATGAACACAAACAAGGGCATTAATAGTTCAAACGTTTAAGTGGGTTCAGCTGAGTTAATAACACGCATAAACAGTGAAAAAATACTTCGTATTTCAAACGACAGTCAAGGGCATAGTGCCCATAAGGTTCAACTAATAAATTTTATTCAATGGATTTCTGGGTTATTTCTAATTCTAAAATGCATATGATTAAATTCATGTATTTACATTTTAATTAAAAACCCAAAACCCATTCAAAAAAGTCATATATGTACATTGCATTTACATGGAAGCTATCTACACTGTGTACAAAACAATTTCAATAACATAAGATGAAGGAACCTTATAATAGTATTCTTGACCATATTAAGAACCAATCAGAGTTATCACTGTTGTAAACATTTAACCCATGTGGGTGAGAAAGAAAGGGTCATATCAAACACAGACTGAAATCCCAATTCATTAAAACCCCTATGTAATGCCCTCTTTGGGGTACTGCAGATATTTAAAATTAATCAAGTGAAAGTGCTAACATTAAAATTGTTCTACAGATTATAGCAGGTTACAGATTCTGGTCTCGAAACAAATCCCTTCAGAGGAACTCATACTTGTATATCTATCTTCTGACTAATATACTACAGGAACTGGTTAAAGGATATTAGAGGCAGGTGTACATATCCTCGCTGGCATTCAAACCTCCAGGATTTTTACTGTTAAGTTCTAAAATATATCTTGTCTCCAATAGACGCAACTTTGCGTCCCTATTTCCACCTCTCTTGAGTGGTAGAATTGAATCAACGAGAAAATATTGAAGGCTACTGGGGTCACTATTGTGCACAGATTCGAAGTGCCTGGCCACTGGGTAAGTCTGATCCTTTCCGGATATTGCCCTAAGATGTTGTAAGATCCGCTTGTGGGCGGGCAAGCGTGTACTGCCCACATATTGGAGCCCACAGGGACATTGCAAAACATAGACCACATATTCGGTCTTACATGTGAGTCTTTTGTTGATGGCAAGTGGCTTCTCCAGGAAAGGACTGGAAACATGTGTCTTATTTATCCCATGGTGACAAGCCTTACAAGTTTGGCACTTCTTAAAACCCGTGATGTAATCCATCCAAGATTTAGAGGTTTCTAGACTACTGCTGACTAATGCATTGGCCATGGTGGGGGATCTACGAAATGTGAGGTTTGGTTTGTTAGATACCAGACCCCCTATAACCGGATCCCCTTTGACCAGGTTCCAGTTTTTGTTGAAGATTTTCTTGATTGCTGAATGTTGATTACTGTAAGTAACATTTGCTCTAGCTTGTATTTGCTCATTGTTACTCCCCATTGTATTCGGCTTGACTCTGTGTACTAGGGCTTGTTCTCTTGAGATTTTCTTAGTGCATTTTATTGCCCCATCTAATACCGCACTACTGTACCCCCTGTTCAGGAATCTGACTTTACTGGCTTGCTGGGCCAGATCACATTCAGTGTCAGAACTACATATTCTCCGTAGTCTCAGCATCTCCCCATAGGGGATACTACGGATGAGATGCTGCGGATGCTGGCTCGTTGCATGAAGCAATGTGTTCCCTGCGGTTGATTTCATATGTAGTTTTGTTTGCAATATGTTATCGTTGATGTAAACCTCTACGTCTAGGAAATTAACAGTTTCTTTATGGATCTGTGAGGTAAAGTGTAGATTCAAATTATTAACATTTAATCCTCTCAAAAATTCTGTGGCTTCCTCAGAAGACCCCCTCCAAATCATAAACAGATCATCTATATATCTGAGGTGTAGCATCACCTTGTTACACACAGTGTCTCTGTGTTGGCCCATGAGGACCCGCTGCTCCCACAGCCCCATGTGCAAACATGCAAAGCTGGGGGAGAAGCAGGCCCCCATAGCCACCCCTCTCATTTGCTGATATATTTGATTGTTGAATGTAAAAAAGTTTTGTTCTAGGCACAGCCTTAGCATACCAACAATCATTTTGTTGTGATGTATACACTCTATGGGGCGTTTATCAAGGTAATGCTCCACTGCCTTCACACCATCACAGTGTTTAATCGACATGTAAAGCGAGGTTACATCCAAAGTCATAAGAAGAAAATCATCATTCCAGTCAATTGAGGCCAATTTACAAATAAAGTCAGTAGTGTCCCTAAGTTGGAATCCAGTTTCTTCATCCATTCCTGTAAGAAATAGTCAATATAGTGGGAAATATTTTCCGTGGAACTGTCTATAGCCGAAATGATTGGCCTCCCAGGTGGCATTGAGGCCTCCTTATGCACCTTGGGCAGAAGGTAGAAGGTGGGGATGACCGGATGATCTTTTTTCAAATATTTGAATTCATCAAAAGAGATCAAACCACTACTCCGCCATGCCATCAACTTCGAATTTTGGTCATTCCATGTTGACTTCATTGTGGAAAGGTTGCTCTTTCTGTAGCATTCCGTATCCCCCAATTGTCGCTCAGCCTCTTTGGTGTATTCCTCCCGCTTCCAAAGGACGATATTTCCCCCTTTGTTGGCTGGTTTTACTATTATTTTGTTGTCGGCTTTAAGTTTTTGACCAAGTTGTTAAAACATTGATTTTGTCTGTTGATGGCCCTTTCCTTTTTGTTGGAAGCAGTGTATAATTTTTTCAAGTCTTCTATGATGAGTTCATGATAGACATCTAGGTTGTCATGGGTTGATATTGGCAAGAAGGTGGACTTAGGTTTGAATGGTGTAGTACTGATCCCAGTACCACATGTTACATTATTTTCAGCACCCAAAACTGTATCAACACTCTCACATTGTAGCGTCCATATTTCTTGAAATGCAGGTCCCTCCCCCTCAGTAAGCATATATATGGTAAAGCACCTTTACAACAAAACGTTCATTCGACATACCTACACTCCCCATACCCTTATAACGAAAGTACCATTACTCCACAATACTATAATAACGCATGGCATTACATTTTATATGCTTTTACCACGCATGCTTTTACAACAAAATTTGTTGTAAAAGCATGAATGTGAATGGTAAAAGCATATGTTTTAATATTTAAGTTTAAGGTAAGTATATGGTTTTAGTTTGGGGGTATGGGGTATATGTGTTGGGGTCATATATATATATATAGAGAGAGAGATATATATATACACACACACACAATTACAACATACAGAGACTGAGAAAAGTAAAAAGCATTTCTCCCTCAAGTACCTCTAAAGTGATAATATGTGAGCCTTTGTTTCTCCTCCATTGCATCTAGGTGTGAGACTCCCAGCCAGAAAGCTCCAACAGAAAGAGGCCTTATGGCCCCTTGACTTCAGCTTTTGTTATGACCAACACTGGATTCTGATAAACCCCCTCCCCTCCTTCACGTTTCTGCTCGGAACAAAAGCAGACAATGTGCAGGCGTGCTGAAAGTGTCCCAGGATGGGTTCAGCATCTTTCTGTTAATTTCGGGATTAGTAGGAAAGGAATGTGGCACTCTGCTGAAAGCAGGCAGTTTTGCAGCAGGGTACATGTTGCTATCCTTTGAATATAGTGGGTAGACGGCATCTACCCGAGTCTTCCATCGGCTCGAGCCCTGCCTGTACCAGAGGGTACCTGCCCATTTTAAGCGCTTGAAAACAGGTAAGGTTACTTGTTAAATTTGTCACTAACATTATCTTTGAATGCCTCAGGAATATATTTTCACACACATCACTCATTGTAGCACTTCATTTAGTCACCTACCCGCACTGTTTTCATTCACTATGCAAGAAATAAGGCTGTTTGTTCAATACCACTCTGCATCCTGGCGGCCTTTACAAAAAGATTCATTAACTTGAGTAAAGTGTCACTGTTGGCATTAATGCTTCCTTTATAAACCTGTGCAAAAACCACAGTTGATGGACAGAATGCAGAACAATGTCTTATATTCACCCCAGTACAGAGATCTGGGCCTAAATCCATCGTTTTTTTGCACTCCACACCACCCCAGTTTAGACATGGTCATATGCATTAAAAACATAGCAGTAATAGTAGACCTTAGTGTGTGTGATTTAAAAACAATATACAGTACTTGTGCTTATTTAAATGCATGTGTTTTGCAAATATATAACACGTACACTTACATCACGCATGAGGAGAGGGCACTTTTACTGAAATAAGGTCAAGGATCTTTTGCATTTTAAAAGAGACCTTAAAATTATCAGTCTTCAAGCTGCAGTGGGTGTGTTAGCCGCCTGAGCTAACGCACTAAGCTACTAGGACACAAGCATGCAAGCAGTGTATGTGTATAATTTTTAACAGAGAATCACAATTTGTTTTTTGTTTTGTTTTAATAGCTCCAAGCATTTAGTTTTTTTGAGCACTGTGCATTTTTGGCTCATTATGTTGCGGTTCACCATAGAAAATAACTGTGGTTTGTGCGCTTCTTCATGGCTTCAGTCACCCCATTACCAGTCCATTTAAAACAAATATATGGATGCTTCACATTGTATTTCATCTTGAGTTTCCTAAGAGGACTTGCTTTCCAGATGATGTGAATAGATATTATTTTCATGCAGCATATGATTTGTACAGTGCATACTGTGAACTGAGTTGCATTCAGGTATTTTGAAAAGACGGTATGGGTGCATATTTATGGCGGGACTTGATTGAGAGCTCTGGAGTTGAGGCAGAATGCAGTGCTAGTTTTGCACAGTGCCAGTCAATGGGTCCTAGAGGTGTCAAAACTACATGCACCTCCAAACGTTTGCCTCTCCACATACCACAGTGAGAGTGATGGTGTGATGCCAATAACATGAGCTCTATCCAGGGGAATAAGCACTATTAAGCAGTTTCTGTGATCTACCAGAAGTAATACAGAGAGAGAGCTTTGGGACAGCTCACTTCAACCTGTGCTTTTGTGTGGTTTACGTGGCTTGCCATTTCTTGGATGGACTGCCCATCAAGACCATGGCATGCATATCTAAATTGCAAATCTGTCTTAAGATCCCTCACATGGTGATGTATGTGAGGAAATGCACCTTCTTTTCACGTTAAGTAAAAATTTAGAGTAGTATTTGCACTGATATTTGTTGCTGCACTCATATTTATGGTCAGTTAATTAGCACACATAGCCTTGGCTGCAGCGCACAGACACCATATACTACCCTACACGGAGGAAAACAATTAGAGGGAACATTGCTCCCGGACCTGTGGAATTTCACAGAATGACTGATGGTCCTATCTGAGACGAGCCTAAAAGTCTGCACCTACGGTAGTTCCTGTACCCGGGACAACTAAGTAAACTGCAGGCATCCTAAGGCTGACCTCCTGCAGTGGCGTAACACATGCCCCAAAATCCCCATGGTGCGGAGGGCCCCAGAGCTTCAGGGGCCCCTCAGCACAGTAGTCGAGCCTGAGAGCTCCGGATTCATTTTGGAGCGGGCCCCTCCATGTACCTTACAGGAGGGCGCCCTCAACTTTCGTTACGCCAGTGATCTCCTGTTAAAGTTACAGAGAAAAAATCTATGAGATGCCTTTTCGTGCAACTGCCCAGCTGAGCTTTGACAAGTGGACGTGGTCTGACTCTTCTGTTGCCCTCTGCCTAACACCCTGTGAGTCTCTAAGTGCCTGCCCTTAGATCCTGGGGGGCTTTAGAAGTGTACTCCCACAGTAGATTGGGAGTTAAAGGACTAAAGTCGGAAGGTAAAGTCTTTTACCAGAACAAACCTGGCTGGAATCTACAAACCATTCTCCACTGTAGTCAGTGTCAAATTACTCTTATGTCCTGTTCTACGGCAACCAGTGACTATCATTGGACCTTTGCTTTTTTGGGTTGTTTCTTATTAACAATTTAAAAATTAATATCTCTGGTTCCTCTTATCAGATTGTTGTCATTTTGGTGTCATTTTATTTATTAAATTGCTCATAGATTTTACAATTAATTTTGGGATTTATATTGTTTTGAACTTTGACTTTATTGCTGTTTTTGTATTGCATATGTACTTTACACATTGCCTCTGATTGTCTGCTCTGTGCCATAGCTACTTGGGGGTTGAATCAGGTTTATTTAGTGACTTTAGTGGTTCACCCTGACATGAGCTGTGATTATTACTTGATGTTGGTAGTGTCCAATCCTAAATAATACTCCAATTTCTTACATTTATCCCTAGTGTACATCCAATAGGTCTGACTGAACATTGCCATTTATAGCTTGACTTCCATAAGGAAACTCATCTTGAACTGGCATCAGTTTTCCATCATGTCTGTCATCCATTCAGGGACCACAATTCATATTGGCTTGGAGAATTTTTCTAATTGCATCCAGGTCAAACACAATGATAGGGCTGGCTGTGCTCAGCATTAAAGTAAAAAGATGGTAACAATGCCCCCGAGAAGGGACAAAGATGTTTTCCAGAATCACAAAGATAGAGCCAAAAAGGATTGCATCGAGTTGGAAATGTTTCTGTCCGCACAATTTGTGATGCCATGTGAGAAACATACAAAGTTTAAACATTTAAAAGAAATTTTAGCAAAAAAAAGATCTGCATGTTGGCTATTGTGGGACAAAAAGAAAAAAGACACTGTTTTGAAAACTTTATTTTTCAGAAAAATAAAGACCCTTATCCACTTAGTTTGCTAAACTTTCAATAAAAACGTTACCATATGTCACAACCATGAACTTCTAGCATTTCCATCTAGAACCTCATAGACTACAAATGCTGCCACATCCTTATGCAACCAGTGACCACAGTGTATTCACAAGCACTGGCAAAGCCAATTGGTCTTGTGGCGGTCGCAAGCATTTTAGCTTTGCAATTCTTGTTTTACTTAATCATGGTTTTTGCAAATTTTTGGGGGGGAGAAACTGCCAGACCCTAATCAATCTAAATAAAAAACCATTTGGTCTCAAAAAGCATACATTGCCACTGTAGTTTCTGGCAATTAAGGTAACTAAGTTGTGTGTGGATGTGTTTCTTGTGACAGGTACAAATGCACTCATAGTCAAGTTAGCCAATGCCTGAAGTGGATGTGTTTCTTGTGACAGGTACAAATGCACTCACAGTCAAGTTAGCCAATGCCTGAAGTGGGCTAACCCTCTGCCGCATACTGTATGTTGGAGGGGGTAGACAATAATGTAGATGATAAAATAACAGACAAATCAATGTACATGGCTTGCTGAACACCCCTGTAAGTATATTGTACATATAATTTTCATACAATCAAAAGGTCTTGCCTAAGTCCAGACCTAAAATGAATCACAGGAGGATAAGAAACCTCTTGCAGCAGTGAAAGTAAGGGATCTATTGAAATCAATATTCTTGCCCTGAAGGCACAGGAGGTCCACTTTAACCCATGCTGAACGTTAGATCTCATACTGAAGGAAATGCCATATCAAGCTGGAGAGAAGTAAACCAGTGGTATTGCATCTCATACAATTGAAGGCATGTCATGATGGAAAGGAGTTCATTGGAAACACAAATGTTTTCTCTTAAACTGAAAGAGATGTGACTCAATCCAATTTGAATGAATGTGTTCTGCAGTGCAAGGATGGTAATCTCACACTCAGTAAAAGTATACAGGAGGATAGTGATGCCCCATGTGGTATAGGAGATGCATGCCTTCCCACTGTAACAATACCTGGCCAGGAGCTGAACAATGTCTTTTATAGTGTGCAACTCTTACCAATCTGGAAATATTTAAAAAGAGTAGAGCAATTTATTCTGGTGGAAGAGATGCATTGTCAGTACAGGAACATGTAACCAGGAGCTCAGTGATGTCTCATAAAGCAGGATCTCGATCTACGCCTAAGTAAACAAGAGTTTCCCTTATGGTGCAGGTGATGCGGTCTTCATCTTGGGGAGGAAATAGTAGCTAAGTAATGTCTTGTGGCACAGGAGCTTTCATATGTTACAGGGCAATGGTAAACTGAAGTCTTACATTGTCAACAATTTACCACAATACTTCTGCATTCAAATTTTAGGAAATTGAACACCAAAAACTTAAAACAAAAAAAGATGAATATTACTCATAATAATAAAATAAAATTAGTAAACTCTTTAAAGTAGCTTTATTTTTTTTAATACCCAGTAACAATTTACTTGCCCAGGTGGCAGTGGGCGCATTTGGCCTACATGACAGTCCGCTCCTGAGGCAACAGCATCAGACGAGGGTTCCCTTCCTCCAACTCCAGCATCCTATGCCATTGGTTAGGGGAGACCCAGTCACTTAATCTCACACTGTTGGAAGACCAGTCCTCCTGAACCTTTGGGAACAAAGAGGAAATGGTGTTCCCAGAAGAGATGACTTGCGGTCCATGAATACCACAGTATCTCTTGCATTAAAGTTGGGTGATGCTTCGGATCCCAATACATTAGGAAGTTGGAAGGGGAGAGCCACTTCCAATAAGGAAGAGCAAATGGCCTGGGGGACAGTACAGTTTGCAGAGAAATGTGTAAGGTGCTAATAACGTGAAGGGATGAAAGAAGGTAGTGCTGACTACCTGTCAGAATTGGTTAGGTTAACGAGTTGGAAGAAGCAGATAGCAGGCCTGCTTAACCAGTTAGCAATACAGAGGGGTATGAATGAATACAATGGCTGGGGGATCACAAACTTGAATAGGCTCCAGATTTCTCCTACAAAATATGACCTTGTTACAAGACCAGACAGGATGCAAAGTTACATAAAGTAAACATCACTTCACTGTAAATCACTAGACCCTATGCAGTAATAAAAACAATGTGTCTTATGCCAACCTAAATAGCTCTTACATTTACAAAATCCGGGCTCGATGAAGGCCATGCTGCACAGTGTTGGGTGCCATTTTCTGTTGCATAATAGATAAGATAAATAAAACTAAACACACTTTCAGATTTCAACAATAACAAATAAAGACAAAATTATACCAGAAAAAGAACAATAACTTATATTTTACAAGCATGTTTTGGTTATCTTGCCAAATAAATGTGGCAGTAGAAGCAGTTTACGTAACTTTTTGGTTTATTTGAGCATGCCTTATGTAAAAATATATTTGGTATGAAGGAAAGAAAGCTCACTATGTCATATCTGGTGGTCATATAAGGACTACAAAGAATGGAGCGATTTGTATCTGTCTTTTATGAACGGGTGGAGCGTAACTTCATTTGCGGTGCCAGCAAACACCTCTGTCAAACACACAGCCATTTGTGAACAAGAATTGCTTTCCCACACTTTAGTTCTTATAGAGACCTACCAGGAGCATTGAAGATATCAAGAGAATGATTAGGGTGCAAACAAAATGCCAACCTCCAGAAAATCTCGTTCTCCTATGCCAATGTTTGGGAGCATCATTTCGATCTTAATGCCTTAATGGTGCTGGACCCAAACTTACGGTTTACTTGTAGGCGTAGGGGTCCCTTTCGCTGTCATTTCTGGCCTCTAGAACATGATCCACTTGGTTACGCACTTAAAAAGGTATTCCATGCACAGGCCCTTCACTTAGCTGTCTTGTGAGGTTCGGCTCTGCCGTAGGCATGAAGAGCTAGCTGTTGTCTATCAGAATACCAAGTTCAGGAATATCGACCAGCACTCACAAATGGTGCACAATATTCACTTCCAACACATTGTCATGGTAAGCATAGACTTGAGAGTGAATATTTAATATTCTTAATCTGCATCCAGTTAACTTTATGATATGTTGGTATTTAATGTTGTTGAGCCAATGTATGTGTAGGGTGGGATAAAATCGTCTATAAGTTGGTATATACAACCCTGACCACAAGCTTCAGCAAATTTGAAATGTATTTAAATGAGGGTCTCTGCGTACAAAAAAACTTACCAGTGAGTTACAAGGTGCCCCAAGCACATCTTATTCTAGAAGAAAAGATCTATCAAAGTCCACGTTGATTTGGGAATACACATGAGCCCATTCGTTTACAATACAAATAATACACCAAAACACCCCTGTCACTATATTCTGAATATACTTTTAGTGATAAGAAGCAGGTAATTCTCTTATGGTTTACAGTTTTAGTTTCTCAAATTGGCTGAGCCTCTGCACTTTGTCCCTAAGGGAGATTCTGACACAAAGGCACATGCAGTAGCTGAATTCAGATGCCTCATCTCACTCACACCTGAACAATCTGCTGATTACTGCTGCAGTACATATGATTATTCTCCTTGAGATACTGAGGGCTAGCAACCGCAACACCAAGGGTCCATTCTGTACCACCAAGAGCTGCGGCCCCTTAATTTGTAAATGTTAACTACCCATACTCATTTCAAGGGCATAGAGGTGAATGCATCATAAATTTAAGTATATATTGTTACTTTTGGTGATTGAGAAATAGGTCTGCTTAATCTCCAGGGAATTTCTTTCTGTCTTTTTGTTTCAGTGTCCCACAATCAACAAAATGCAGGTAACACTGTTTTCTTGTTGCAAAATATGACACCCTTGATAATGGTACCCTAGGTGGTTGCCTAATTTTGCCTTGTCCTAGGCTAAGATTGAAGCAACAGGAATGTAATGTGAGACAGCAAAGACGTGCAACGTTGCTCCAGGCCTTGAAGGTGAGCTATTGTGAGCTCCAAAATCTCTCAAACCATTTTTGACTTAAAAACACAAATCAGAACTTCTGAGAAACCCTAGACAAAATAACTTTTTGGACCCAATCTGCATATTATTGTAACCTTGAAGGACTTTAGAATAGAGGTTACTTGGATGGAAAAGCACACTGTACGAATAATCCCTTAACTGATGTGGGGGACTAGGGACAAGAGGATCCTTTGATGTTTTTGGTCATCTAAGATCAGTTCACCAGAAGGCATTCAGAAGGGATCAAAGAGACTAAGACTGTGTCTACATAAAAGTCTATATTGGGCCATCTGAGCTTTAGAAAAGCATGTTAAGGTACTTCCACTGGAAGGACATTCTTGAGAAAAAGGAATTTAGCATAAGTAAGACATTGTTCACATGTGGCATCCATTGTCTGAGCTCCTTCCACAGCTATAAAATCAAGAGCATTGGCCCATACACGGTACCACATTTTCCCATTGACAAGGAATGGGAAAAAGGTACATCAAGCCATTTATTTTTAGAAATGCTCCATACCGGGCAAATTTATAACTGAACAACAATAAACCTGTTTTAAGCTCAGCAAATGTAACATTTGTTTGTTGGTTGTCCTCATACAAACCTCTTGTGCGCCATTACTGATTTTTTCCAGTATTATTGTTCAACACACGTTCTGGAGCAACCATTATGTAAACTGGAACATTATAAAGTCTGATAACATTCTAAATCTTCATAAAGTCTTCTCACGTCCTTCTATATATAGTAAAAAGCTGGGCAACATATGCAGACCATCCCCACTGCATTACAGAGGAGAGAAGCAAGCCTCTAGAAAGCAAAAGGAGGCATTGAACTGCCTACTGTTTGCACAGTCCTATTAGGCAGGAGACATCAACAGTAGCCCATCCAAGAAGGGTGTTTTCTTCTCCTTTGCCAACAAATTGTTGATGGTGTAGTTGAGTCACTGAGATGGGCGGAAGTTGTTGGAGATATCTACTTCAATGTTGAATAGTCTTGATTGTCATTACTGCAATGCTACACACTCAGTGAGGACCTTCCTGTCCCAATGGCAGCACTGAAGCCTTCTCCAACACAGTTCAGCTTGGGCTTCACCATGATAAAGTGATCCACTAATCTGCAAGGAAAAGAAAAATCATTCAACGCTGATGAAGCAGACAAACAAGAATCTGGGGCACAACTCAACTAGGTGGAGAAGTAGGTGGTTTAATCTTATTCCATACAGCAACAGAGATGGGACCAGATGGGTAAGATGGGTAGGCACCTTCAACCTACAGACAGGTCTGACCTCCAACTGCCCTATTTCCAATGCTATCAGTGAGTGTAGGGAAATAGTACACAAATTACAGTGTCTACATTTTGTTCCTCTCTGATGACACTTTACCTAGTCTCTTATAAAAAACTTTAATTTCCTAAAATATCTACTTTAGTAGCTAGCCCCTTTGTGGAAATTAAGTCCTGCCTGAACTGTATTTTCATAGAGTGATTGCAAAGGGACAATAACAGCTCAATGCTTGGGTTGCGCTTACTACGGTGGAAATGTGCTCAATTGACAATCAAAGGTACTGACGTAAAGGACAATGATATCTGTTTCTCTTTGCCCTGGGCACTCAGCATACCTGGAATGGAAATGCCAGGTTACTTCAACTGCCCGAAGTCCAGATAAACTAAAATCCATTATTCCATATCTTCAACCCCAGAAAACCCACAAGCTCAACAACAACAAATTGTGTACTTCCAATACTGATAATCCGCGATTGTAGGATACCCAGGTGAAAAGTTCCCAAGCTTCTGTGTATCATTAATTTATAATGAAAACATTTCCGGGCATTACAAATACCTAGAGCCTCGACAGCAAGATGCTCTGAAAAGCCCCCAAAGCTTGAATCTCATTGCCTTCGAAATGCTCAGAATCTAAGTCTAAATATATTGTAAATGTACCAAGCTCTGGTCTCTGGTGCAGTGCTTAATAATTTGTAAAAAGATTTAGTGCCAGGGCTCTTTTCAGAAAGCCACTGCAGCCTGACAGATGTTATTCATTTTTTATTTATATTGACTAATTAAATACTGGCTTTATGCTGATCTTAAAATGTGCCAGGCAGCACCACGATGTGGTGGACTGTCACAAGAGCCAGAGCTGCTAATTAAGTGCTGGTACCAAGCACCAAAAGCAACCGGCTCAAATTAAGCTCTGCACTGGTGTATTAAAATACTGGGGAATCCAATGCTTTGCAGAGTTGAGAAATTGGAATCAAAATGTATTCAGAAGTGCTGTACACACCTGCAAAATCTTTGTCTACGGTTGTTCAATATAACTTAGAGCCTAGGCTGTTCAATTGTGATGGGAATGTTGATTCTGGGAATTACCCAAAGTTTGAGAATCTGTCTGTTTGAAATACCAAAGACGTGGTAGTATCTATTAGATTATTTCTTAATACTACACCCTAAACACTAATGAAGGAGTATGAAAAACCATACAATTAACTAGGGGTAGGTGATAAATTCCGCTCCCCTGGTGCATTTCACTGACCCCGTTTAGGCAAAACTCTGCTAACCGCCATGTGGCTGACTTTGTTTTTGCATGTGGCTGGAGCGCGAACCTAAATTACCGTCCCCAGCGCGATTTTCGGGGCTGCGAAGGCACCTGGTGAGATTTTCTCTTGACTGTTAGCGATGAGAAAGCTGCTTCTTGAGTAGAAAATCTATTTGAGCAGCAGCAAAGAAGCAGCACCCTCTGGCATGCCGTTTGGTGGCGTTTGCTCTAATTTTGCAACACAGAACGAGCTCCCAGTGCTAAAAATCAATGGGGCAGGCTGAATTCCGCTCAGTCGCGGAACTCTGCGGAATCTAGCACAGGTTTTATGTAACTCATGAAATTCTGCGGAGTGAAACTCCATGAGTTCCGCCCACCCAATGAATGAACAAACATTGAAAAGATTTATATTGAATAACCGGGGATAATTAATTAAATGCAACTTTACATTAAAGTCCTGCACCGTTCATGGAAGCACTGGATGATCTGGACATTGTGGGTTTATATTGGAATAGTGGTATGTGTCCTGGTGGCAGTGCCCAAATTAAAAGGAAACCTTATTATGGAAATGTTATACTGGATAGACCCTCTATGTCAAGGATTTCAGAAACGTATAGTTTCCTAATCGTCCCAGCAAGGGAGTCCTAATGTATTTGTGTACCTCAGAAACATAATACTGTAACTAAACGAAATGTTTTGTTTTACATGGGATACAAGCGTAAAGGTAGCCTGTGCACAAGTGCTTCTAAATGTTGGCAGTCAAGATACCTGAAGCAAAAAGAGAAAACGTAATTTGCCCAGGATCACACAATTATGATGAAATGTGTACATTTGTACAACAATCCAGACCACTTGACTCTTGGGCAGGCACTTCAGCCCAAAAAAATGCACTTCACCCAGTACAATAACAATCCTGCAAAATATCCTTACCAAGGCATTCCAAGTACAACAGAACATACTTCAATACAGATTTTCTCCCAGGAATTTAGATGTATGGATATTACAACCACAAAAGAATTGTGATCCAGTAATTATAACAAATAATCTGAAAGCAGAGCACAGGAAAACTAAACAATGACATCGAACCAAAACAGTATTTTTTTATTTTATTGATTTTGCCAGGCCTCTATACCTACGGTTTAAAGCACTCTGGGCAGTGACCTTCTCCACACCATACTGGCCAATATGGTCAAAACAAAGTTGCCTGCAGCAAGATTCTGTACTTAAAGATGAGGCTGGCTCTCTATATAAAGCCCTGGGGTGTTTGACCCTGTGACATAGAAAACGACAGACAATCTGAACCCCTTTCTTCATCAAGGATAAGTAGTAGAATATATCAATGGTACCAGAGGAATAATCACATGAGATACACTGAATAGATTCACCATCAGAGATACTTTTTACTTTGCAAATCGAGAGTTAATAGGCAAGTTTAAACACTTAGGCAATGTTAGAAAAGCAAGCTTCCCCAAAACATTGATTATCAAAACCAAACGGTGAGAAGGGGACACGTCACCAGTGAACAGGCTGTGAGAAACATTGTCTTTGTACGTCTGAATGGACATTCTTGTTTTCAGTCAGAGATAGTTATGTAAAACACCAGATCATGAACAATTGAAATGGTGTGGAATAGATTAACATAGTGCTGTTCGAACTTATCCTTGCTCTTCAATTTATATCAAGGAAAGGGCAACAAAATGCCCTCATGGTCTTTTGGAAATTATCATATTTGATCCCCGCACCACTGGGTTGCCTAGGATGACATGTTAAGAACATTTATAGGGGATCGGTTGCAGTAGAAAATTGTCAGCGGGCACCCATACTGATTCTGTTTGTGAAGCCCAGTGTTGTGAGCCACCTTCCGGATTTCTGAAAAGGTGCAGCAGCATCCACGTGAATTAAAATAAAATCCTGTAGCAAAACAATCAACTTCCAAAATTGATTATTGGAAATCTTAAGCCGTAGAAATTCATAACTAACAGATTGACCAACCGCTGCTAACACAGAATAGTGCAACAAAGCTGGGCAGGCCGAGTGACCACATCCAGTCAGTTGCAAGAGAGTGGGAAGAGAGTGCGATTGAAAAGCCTGTGAATGCCCACAAACCTTCAAGTGGGAACAGAGCCAGATAGGAGTTTACTGAAACTGTGCTGTTCTGGTAACTCAGGGGCAATTTCTAGACGGGTTCTTAGCATTTCCTGCAGAGTCATTCGACACAAAGAACGCTTGCACAAAGTGACTGGCAAGAGTCCGGGTTATCACATGAAAGACCAACTGGTGTGGAAATGTGGGATCTTCGTTCATTTTGTACTTTTCGGGAGAAATATCATAAGTTTATCACTTACAAAAACGTCACTACCATGCAGAGCCCTATTCAAGCATTAACAATGGGTGTACGGTATTTGAATTCGGCATAACTGGGGATGCGTGTGTCTGTGTGTGGGTGAAACAAGTGGCCATGAGTGGTCGAGAAAACCATGCATTTCTACGTCTCAATTCCCTCCTGTGTAAGAAACTTCACATACTGCTCTCATCTGACTCAGTGCTTATTACAACAGCAAATCACAGAGAGGCCCAGCATGTTGGGAGTACAATAGTTCTCTTGTGAACCAGGAACTGGATGGCTGCCTGGCATCCCAGCCCGCAGAAACGCTGGATTTCAAACTCGCATTTTCAGATTCAAGTCCAAATATGAAAAAAAAGCCCACTTGTAAATGAAAGATAATGGTGTTGAGATCCACCCTTTCTCAGCTGTTACTCTGGTGCCCCATTGGATCCCTTACTCCCCTTCTCAGGATCCACTGCTGGAATGAGAGCTGGTGCTCAGGAGCTGAGCGAAACCTCTATTTATTGCAGTTAAGAAAGTCAAGAGCGTAGGAACGGTGGGGGTGTCGAAGTTTCCCGAACCCATTGTAGCCTCTTTAAGTTTCTGTTTCTCTCCTTGCATGATAACATATCGCTTTTTCTATCTCTGCGATTGCAAATGAAAAAGAGCTAAGCTCTACACCATCGCTGTGTTACTTCTTTTATAAATAGGAGCCCGCGTACAACACTTCAAAGCAATGTGATCCAACGGCCAAGATCTCACTGTTGAAATGGCACCGGCTGAGAGCTCCTCTGACAGGTGCACCCGGGCCCCCCTGTGGAGTCAATGGCTGCCGGCAAAACTGCTGATCAGACTGAGACCACAGAGTAGAAGACTGCGTGACTGAACGTCAACACATCGCCATGTCCGGCACTTTATTTAAAGGGGTCGTCTAAAGTAGAGAACACAAAACGGGTCTCCTAGACCAGCCGAGCATCGCTAACAACCACCAACAAAAGGCATTCTAGAACTCTGGCTGCTGCGAGGAGGCCAGCTCAGGGCTTTAAGTGGGATGAAAAAACTGGGGGGTCTCTCAAAGGGGCGTGGTCAGTGTAATTAGGGGCGTGGCTTTAAATCACTTACGCAAAAAATCTGTGCTTAGCATAGTGTGCTGCCCGACTTGTATTTTGATGTTTCTGTCATTGCATCCAGATATTTGATACAAGTAACATCATACCTACATTAAGTAAGGGATATTGGCTTTGTCAATGGTTATTATTTGCAGAAGATAAATAAGCTGCAACTATGACTTGTATAAAATATTGACAAATCTTCCAAATAAATCCCTGGTGACCCTACCACAATGTTACTGTTCCTGAGTTTCAGAAAGAGAAGGGAAATCCAGAAAGAAAATGACTCTTAAAGGATTTCCCTTCCCCCACAACGCTCTCCTGGCATGACGTCATGCTGTAACTTCTCTACTACTAAGAAGTGAGCAGTGTGAGCAGCGCACATCCATGTGCCTGGTGCTGTCTCGAAACAGGTCTCTATCGGGCTTTGTTTTGCGCCCTGGCACTTTTTTCGAGACTGCAGTGACAGCAAACAGCTGTCACTGCAGTCTGGGGAAAAAACGGACTGCCTGTGTCAGGGCTCAAAACAGAGCCCGATAGAGACCCGTTTCGAGGCCCTCTGAAAAAAACTGCCGGTGCTCAGACCCCTTGAGACCCGGTCCACTTAAAGCCCTGGGCCAGCTTACATTTTGAGTTCAGTTTCACATCAGTCACCAGATGGCCCCTTTAAACTTAGAAAAAGAATAAGAAAGATACGTAAATGGTTTTACAGGA
Source organism: Lissotriton vulgaris (assembly GCF_964263255.1). NCBI lineage: Eukaryota > Metazoa > Chordata > Amphibia > Caudata > Salamandridae > Lissotriton > Lissotriton vulgaris. The sequence goes on from NW_028252949.1 coordinate 21,530, forward strand.
AAGGCCAGGACCGGAAACATTGTTCCTGATCACAATTTTCACACTGATCCAGCTACCATAACGTAACCAACAAGGCTTAAATACCAGAACACTGTGTTTGTAAAATTAAAGTCGAGGCCTGCAGACACGCTGTCCAATCACCCTGGAATCATACCATCACCCACGCGGAGGGTGTGCTTTCCCCCATTCCAGCACTGACCTGCGAGTCACCTACTAGTCATTTACCTTGGCGGTAGCCTCCCACCCTAAAGGGCAGGAAGGTGAAGCCTCTCTCCTCAAGACATCAGGGTGCTCGGCACTCGGATACTCTGTCGGGCCCGCACCCCTTCAATGGCCAGCTGGTTCTTGAACTTGACCAGCCCCAGCGTGATCTCCGCGTTCCAGCCCGAGTCTTCCTGCGGGCAGCGGAAGTCGATCTCTTCCTTGTCCTCCGTCACCACAGTGAAGTAGATGTAGCGCTCCTTCCACTCCACGCACTCCACCGCCTTCATGCGGGAGAAGGCCAGCTCCTTGCAGCGGGATCCGGCACTCTTGGGGTCAAAGATCTGCAGGCCCTTCTCGGTCAGCAGGCAGCGCTTCTTCTTCCAGAGCTGCAGCAGGCCCCCGCTCCGCTTCTCCAGCAGGCCTTCCTTCAGCACCTTCTCGGTGCCCATCTTGCTCCCTCGTGTCCGTCCTTAAGCTTCCAGTGCAGCTGTGCTCACAGATGCAGAGGCGGTGCTACTGGAGAGAGGAAACATTTGTTAAGCTATCATTTACCTCCATTTACCAGTTATTCCAGCCCATAGCTGCCACCAGTTTTCCTGTTGCATTCAGCCTAACTCTCTGCTCTATTCCACCTGCCACTTCTTACAGGTTTGTAGCTGCCTGTCCTTCCCTCCTCGGGATTGTCTTTCTCTGACACACATATGCTATTCTCTCTCTCTGCCACTCTCCTGTTTCCTAGCAGTCTCTTTCCCTCATTGGTTTCCTCCTTCTCCCCTTCATTTAGTAATGTCTCTGTCTTCCTCCCTGGGTCAATCAGTTTCATGTCTCCCTCGATGTTTACTACTCCACCTCTGGCTCATTCTCCCTCCCTGTCTTTGTCTATCTTATTGTGTCTTCTTCATGTTAGGGTCTGCTTCGCTTCCTTTCCATAGATGTCTCCCCCCTGGCCGTCTTCCTATCGGTGTCTCTTCCTGTAAAACCTGTCCTTCGCTATCCCTCTCTCCTTTACTGTATCCTCCTTGCCTCTCGCTCTTAGTGCGTCGCCTCGCGCCCCTCTCATTGTCTTTTCTCCCTCGTTACTTCCTTACTTGCACTATCTCAACAACCTTGTCCCGGCGCATCTTTCTGTATCCCCAGTCATAACATTAGAGCAATGTCCTCTTTGCATCCACCCCCCGCCCCCCATTCTACCCACGCGCTCTGGCCCTTCTTGTCTCTCTCAGCTCGGTGAGTCATGCTGGGTCTCTTCCGCTCTGTCACTTTCT
>NW_028252950.1:0-60410 GCF_964263255.1 Lissotriton vulgaris
CTGGGTAGGAGGGGTTACAGCCCCCTCCTGGGGAATTTCCCGGGGCCAGGACGTCTGCGACGGCAGATGTGGTAAGTTGTGTGGGGTTTGGGGGGGGGTCTACGCTACCTTCTAGATACCTCACACGAGTCCTCGTACGACCTCTAAGTGGCGTCGAGTTTTATTGGGGCCCCCGTCAAGTCAAGGGAAATTGGTAATTGCACTTGAGGTACGCCTCTGGGCCGCCCCTCACAAGTGAGGGCGATATTTCTGGGTTAGGGATCTTGACACCGGTTACGACCTTGCCGTTGGCCCTTAAACGTTAGGATGTACAATTTCAAAATTTCAAGTAAATGTTTTGAAGGATGTTAGTTCGGCTAGGAGAACCTTTGTATTAGAGAATCTGTTAAGGTTAGCCAAACATCGCAATGTGGTAATGAAATTGTACATAATATGAAACTGTTTATTTAATGTTTTAATTTTGTTTCATATTTTAATAAATACGGCCGGGAGGGTTACTCCCTCCCGTCTTCCAAAAACTTCAGAACTGTTTCCGGTTTCCCATCCTTGGGGATTGTGTTGAGAGGGGGTGGCGGGTATCTCAGCCATATGCACTAAGTAATACCCGCACTGAACCATACAGACACTCATACTAATACTCGAAAAACAAAGTAATAACCCATATAGACACTCTATGTAGCTACTCACCAAACAATGTAGCCACTTATACACAAAGTGAGAGACTGATAGAGATGTTTATATATTTAAAGATTTCTCACTAACCCATGTATTCACTAAGATACACTCAGTCATTTATACAATCAATTTTTCATGAAAAAACCTCCATTTCGACACTTATATACCCATTGATTCTTCCATCGACCTTGAGATATACATATATAACACATTTTGAATTTTCAGAAACACACATTCACTGGATGATGTCATCAGTGATGTCATTTGGGATGTAATCAGTGATGTCATGAGTGATGTCACTGACCATGTCATGAGTGATGTAATATGTGACATAATCAGCAGTGCATTGTGGGCGCGCGAGTTATAGTTAGCTGAACTAACTATAATGGGGAAAGTTCAATGGTTTCGTACGAGTAAGATGTCCAGCTAACTATACTGCCCCTGAAACCTATGTTTCTTTCAGTGAATATATATATATATATATATATATATATATATATATATATATATATATATATATATATATATATATATATATATATATTCACAGAAAAAACCATAGGTTATAGTCCATATATAGTTAGGAATTAGCATTTACAAAACCTTGAAAATTCAATGAAAAAACCATTGGTTATAGAACATATATAGTTAGGAATTTGCATTTACAAAACCTTATTTTACTCGCATAAAACCATTGAAATTCCATATATAGTTAGATGCACTAACTATATATCGCGCACCCGCAATCCACTGCGGATGATGTCACATATTACATCATTCATGACATGGTCAGTGACATCACTGATGACATCACTGATGACATCTCAAATGACATCACTGATGACATCACTGATGACAACATCCAGTGACTGTATGTTTCTGTAAAGTTAAAATATGTCTTACATATTGAAGAATGAGTGGATGTATAAGTGTCTGGATGAAGGATTTAGTAGGTGCATGACTGACTGTATGAGTGAGTGATTAAATGTGTCTCACTAAGTGCATGGGTTAGTGACTGGGTTTTAATTTGTGCATCATTATATCTGTTGTTCTACAAACTGCTGCATATGTTGATCAGTAGCTATATGAGTAACTATATGGGTTATTGATTGGTTGCCCAAGTATTTGTATGGGAGACTGAGTGTGTGTGTGGGTGGCTGGGAGGTGTATGACTCTGTGCATAGATGTGTGAGCAGTTGATTCACTAGATGTATGGTTTCAAAAGTGCATGTGGAAACAGCTGTATGGGCGGTTGACTGTGTGCATGAGTGTATTGGTGAGTGAATGGATATCTCAGTGCTACATGTCAAAGTAAGTACATATGTAAAACACAGTACATGTGAGAGTTGACATATATAAAGAACTGTGCATAAGAGCCAGTGAATTTGTGAGTGGCTGTATGGATCATTGTGAACTTGTATCAGGGATTGTATAAGAGAGTAAATATGTGTTAGTATATGTTTGAATAAGTAAAGTTTGTATAACTGTATAGTTGAGGAAATGGAGGTGTGATTGATTCTTTGCATGACTGACTAGGTGTGTGAGTAACTCCATGGATGAGTGACAGTCTGTGAGTGTCTGTTTACACTGATTGTATCTAAGGTTATATTAGAGTCTGAAGAGGTTCATCGTATTATCACATGAATGATATGATCAGTGATGTGATCAATAATGTCAAATGAGATGTCATCAGTGATGTCATCAGTGATGTCATTTGAGATGTCATCAGTGATGTCATTTGAGATGTCATCAGTGATGTCATCAGTGATGTCACTGACCATGTCATGAATGATGTAATATGTGACATCATCCGCAGTGGATTGCGGGTGCGCGATATATAGTTAGTGCATCTAACTATATATGGAATTTCAATGGTTTTATGCGAGTAAAATAAGGTTTTGTAAATGCAAATTCCTAACTATATATGTTCTATAACCAATGGTTTTTTCATTGAATTTTCAAGGTTTTGTAAATGCTAATTCCTAACTATATATGGACTATAACCTATGGTTTTTTCTGTGAATTTCATTGGTTTTTTAAAAGCTAACATCTGTAGCTGTAAAATGTATTCTTCTTTAAAACCCAAAATATATTTTAGATGTTTATTGATAATTTTTATTGAAATATTTTTTTTCTTCGCTTCCGGTAAGCGAACCGGGAAGCTTTCCATTAGCTCATCTTGATGCCGCGATCTAATACGCGAACCGGTAAACGTTTCGTTAGCGGAACTGTGACGCGTCTCAGAAGCGCAATGTATCATTGTCGCGTAATGCGTCTTATGACGCGCCGCTTTAGCGCTCCCGAAAGTGCTCCGGACCGCGAACAAGAAACGATGCGGGACGCCGCGTGCACCGCGTAACATAAACGGAACAAGTCATGTGACTTGTTTATCAAACTTTTCATTGGTTCATTTCACTTTTGGTTTCCAAATGATGTATGACTAGGTCATGTGACCTAAAAATAACACTTTTCATTGGTTCGGAACTTTTGCTTTTCCCAAATCATGTAAACCCCTTCTTCTTTCCTCACTCTGACTTTCATCTTGGTGAGAGAAAGACCATTTTCCATTTTGATTGCAATGGCTTCTATCTTTGCTTCAGCTGGTGGACCCCCACCACCACCTCAACCTCCTCATGACAAGAGAGGACCACCATCACAATTCATCTCCAACAGAGAGGAGGAAGAGGACGACTTAGAAGAAGAGGACACTGATGAACCTGAATTTATTCAGGAGTTGCCCCGTGTTTCCCGAAGGAAAATAAGTTTTATTTGGCAGTTTTTCTCAATTCCTCGAGGGGAGAAGAAGGTTAATGCCAAATATGCCACCTGCCTAATTTGTAAAAAAAGATTATCTCGAGGCACAGAGAAAAAGTATAGTATGGGCAACTATACTATGCATCGCCATATGGTCAGGTGGCATCCATTAAATTACAGCCGGGCAGAGTTAAGGGACCTGCAAGATAATCCCCCGACAACTCCTGTGGCCAAATCAACTTCAAATATATCTTTGAGTGCAAGAGAGGCACAGGAAACTGTGCCAAACATACAGCCAAACTTTAAGCACATGAAGTTTACGTGCATACATTGTGGTGCTATGCTCTCATGTGGCAACATGAGCGTAAATTTAATCAACTTGGTGTTTGATAACCATAACTGCCCTAACCCACCCAAGCAGTAATTTTTTCTTTGCTCCTGTTGAGCCCTTTTCAATGCCTGTTTTTTTGTTGTTTCCCCTCCATGAAAAACACAAAAAAAACATAAAACTGTTCTAAAAATACAAAAAAAACAAAAAATGTTCAGAAAAAAAAAAAAAATAAATAAAACAACAAAAACATAAAAAAAAGTTCTTTTCAGAACTACCTCCCCTTTGAAATAAAATTGCTAGAATGTTTAGCACTCTGGCAAGCTCTATTTCTTTTGCTTCGCTTCAAGTTCGCTGCCCGGTTCGCGAACTTGAAGCGAACCAAAAAAATATTTTTTTTAAAAAAAGAAGAGTTAGTATAAGGGAAGTAAACAGAGAGTAATGTAAAAAGAAAGCCAGCTATAGGGAGTAAACCAGAGATAGTGTTTAATAGATCTATTTATTAATTCAGGATGACGATAAGGTGTGATGTCTCCTGAGGTTTGTTTAAGGTGAGACCTACTCAGGGTTACAGATCAATTTTACACTTGTTGAAGAATACAGAGCAGATAAAGCATGTGAAGGCCTACCAATGAAGTAAATCATGTCCTATTATTACATCATTCATGACATGGTCAGTGACATCATCAGCAGTGCATTGCGTGTAAAAAGAGTAGAAAACATTTACCTTATAATTCTTGTTACCTTTTTTAAATATTTTTTCATACTTTCAATCTGTAAAAGAGAGAACAAACATTTCCAGAAATATTACAACATGTATTTAAAAATTAGAAAAGAAAAGGGAAAAGGTTCAAGAAGAAACACTTTTTCAACAACTTTGACATTTACAGAAGCCTCTGCTTCTCTACGTCCCCTACACAATCCTAAAGATATATATTTTAAACAAACAGTATCTTCATGCTGATGAACTGAGACCTATTTTGGAACATGGTACTTCTTTTGCACTGCTGATGTCTCACAATAGTGATGCAATAGCAGCGCAAAAAAGATGTAAAGCCATCATAAAATTGTGTTTAATATTTTAAATGATAGTTTCAGGATGCAAATAAGATGTCTGCTTTGAAGAGCTTTCTTTGAGGTGAGGCCTATTCCTTTTTTTAAAAAAAACAGTACCCAGAAGTACAGCACTGTAAGCATTAAAATTGACACTTACAGAAGACTCAGTTTCTCCATATCTACCTCACATTTCTAAATGTATATCATAAGTACAAACAAAAGAACATTAATTATACATGTTATATGGTTTATTTTTGCTGTTCTCAGAATGTATCAAATTTCACTTAAATCAGTGACTTGAAGGTATTCATCATGTAACAGCGGGGAAAAAAAAACACAATCAAAATGACTGTGTTTAAAAAACCCATACAACCTAAGAAATCTGATTTCAAAACTCCTTAAAATTAACTTACTTTCAATGACGTCGAAGGATCTCCTATGAACAGCATCCACTCTGTTGTGCTATAAATATTTTCAGCCCGCCACTTTCTGAAAGAAAACCTCCATCGATACGAAAAATATGTTACATAGAAGAAAAGACTTCTCTCATTCTATCACATGTTTCCACTAGGCCAAATCATGTTGCCGCGATTCGCAACTCTTGTAATTCTTCCAATCAAATCCCGACATTTTCTATTTTCGCAACTTTCAAAAAGAATACATTTAAGATTATTTTCACAATCCTGGACTACTAATATCTTACCCTTCTTTGTCACTCATGTTCTCCTTTTCCTATGACACTGATACTGCTTACTATGAAGCAGACTTACTTGCATCAGGTTTATATAGTTGGATTTTTAAATTGACATTATAATTAAAAGTTTTGGACCAATAATCTAGACAGCATGGCAGACTTACATTCCCTCTACTTCATGAACCTTTTGCAATTCTTCACAGGAAATCCTGAGATTCTTCCATTAAAATTTTGGTTTTAAAAACACCAGGTAAGAATTTTTAAGGTCAAACTGCAATTTTTTTTTGAAAGTTACAACGGAATCATTGCAGAATGACCAGCCGTTTCGAGACTTTAAATAAGCTGTATAATGTCCTGATGTTGTTGAAGGACCATCGTGATAGATAATTGCTACAGTTACAAAAGTCCTTCCTGATATTGAAAGCTGAGAAGCCACAACATTTTTTATTAAAGTTGACAAATTTGATCCATCAGGCCTACATCGTTGAATCATTAAAATGACATACTGTCCATATCTACGTATAAATAATGTTGACATCATTTCAGATTTACATTGGCTACACTCCATGTTGTGATCCGCTGCATTTACTAGCTTAATAAAGGAGACTGATTTACTGTCTGGCAAAGTTAAATATATAAATCTTTCTGAGTCTACACTAGTAGTACTTGATACCCTACAATTCTCGCAGTCATGCTGCCATTGATAAGAAAGCCCAAACAGGTGATCTACATCTACACCCTCATCTTGCAATACATCAAGCATATACATTAAAAACTCCTGACAATCTTGCTGATTATTTTCAGAGAAGTCTGTTTGACCTGAACATTCATCTAACAGATAACGAACTTCAGACACACTTTCTACTTTTGTTCGATCAGTGCTACATTTCTCAAAAACAGAATTCAACAAACAGCATAAAATTTGTTCTGAATTCAACAGAATCTGTTCTTTTAAACTCTCTAGTGAAAAGAGAACATTAACCACTACATTTGCATAGCAGTTGACACCAGAACTGTTTTCAAATTGAAAACCGACAACATCTTCAACAGAATCCACTTTCTTTCTGCTAACAATTTTCGGTTCATTGACTTTTAGTCTTTTTGCAACAACCTCCCTACTATTACTGATATTTCTACGTTTGCGGCCTACCACACGTTTCTCAAACAAAGGATATTGAGGCAAATGTGGCGCATACTCTCTTCTTAACCTATTGTATTCCTTAACACAATCTAGATCCGCACAAATGTTTGTGACATCACAGTCAATCAAGTACAATCCTGATAAAGTTCTAACTCGTGACAATGCCACATATGCCATACCCTCCTTGAACACAGAACTGCCAATATTCACCAATGCACTGTCTACACTTAAAACTTGCGATTTATGAATTGTTACCGCATATGCCAAGCAAACAGGAAACTGTTTACGGCGAACATATAAGTCTTTAACAAGCAAAAACCTAGCAGAACAACGACCAATTAGCTGTACTTCCTCAATGCCATCAAATTTAATTTTTAAAAATTCTATTCCATCTCTATTTCTGTACTTCTCAAAATCAACAACATTACCCATTGATCCATTTACCAGACCTCTTTCAACATGTAAATTTCTTCTCAAAATGATTCGGCAATTTAAACATTCATTCAAAGTCTTTTCAAAACCCGCTGTTTTAGATATAGTCTTCTCTAATGAATCCAATTTTGATTTCAAATTTTCTGACAAAATAATTGTTGATCCCATGTGCTCTATTTTGTCAATAGCTTCAAGTTTCACAATCTCTTGCTTTTCTAAATTCAACATTTTGTTGTTGAAGATGGCACATTCTGCAAGAGTTGGCATCAAACATATTCCGGATTTCTTCTCAGTAATTTTCTGAAAAATATTCTCAGCCACAATCTCTTGTTCGGGATATAAATTTGAAAGTAATCGTGCATTTAAAGCTTCTTTTCCATGCTCGGTCACTTTTCCAATTCTAATATCTTGTAGAATATTCTTGTACTCTTCATCTTTTGCCTGACGCATATTTTCATGCAGTTCAGCATAATTGAAGTTTAACCATATATTGACGTTGCCAATGCTCCCTAGGCACTTCCTGGTATCTTCATGCGTGAGTATTTTGAACACAGGTTCTCCTTTTACTGGTGTCAGCTGCAGAAGATCTCCGAAAACAATGATGTGTTTGCCACCAAATAACACATCATATTCAGTTTTAAGTACTTCTTGCATTCTCAAATGCACAAAGGCAAGCATGACATTGGAAACCATGCTTACTTCGTCAATGATAAGTAGTTTCATTTTCCTCAAGACTCTTGAAACTTCACAGCAAGCATCCCCAGATAACTTGTGATATTGTAATTTGTTGTCATGCTCCACCGGCAGCATCAGTAGACGATGCAAAGTAATACCTTTAATGTTATGTGCTGCAAGTCCAGTAGGAGCGGTGACAACACAAGACAGCGATGACTCAGTCCTTTCCTGCAGATAGCATGAAATTGCTTTAATGAGGAAACTTTTTCCAGTTCCCGCTTCTCCACTCACATACAGTAGGACAGGCTTCAACGATGTACATGAGCACTCTTTCTTCTCATGACTTAATCCATGCTCAATTTGCTTGGTAACTTCATCATATATTTTCCTCTGCTCAACGTTGAGTTGTTTTTCCAAGTCTTCTAAGTTAACTGAATCCTCCTGAGCATGTGCCATGGCTCTTTCCACTTCATTCATAGCAGTGGCAGCTTCATTTTCGATAATAGGTCCTCCAAGTGGATCTTGACTCAATGAAACAGAACTCTGACTGTCCTGAGAACTGTCTCTGGCAATCTCGGCTGCAATCGTTGCTTCCTGCTCAATTTCCAAAGTTAGCATTTCTTGATATTTGGGAAAAGCAGGACATTCTATGCTATCCTTAGCAGCAGTGAAAGAGTCTTCATAACAGAGGAAATCTCCAAGCAGTTCCTCTTCTGCACGCCAAGGCTTGAAAAGTTGCAAAAGTGCTAAATAGAAAAACTCCTTTTTTTCTGAAGATTCGCCACTCAATTTTCGATGGTTTACTAATTGGCATTTTCTTTGCTTGACCAGGCATCCCTCACTTCCAATTACAGCATACACTCCTTTCTCAATATCTTCTTTGATGTTCCTCTTGAATATATAATTTTGTAGAACCTCATATAGACAAACATTCTCAAGGTGACTGCTTCGATTTGGATAATATGTATCCAACATGTTGGTCTTCAAAATGTCGGTACTGTTTGGTTCCTTTTCTGCCAAATATTCAATTTCCCGGACAGGTTTTAGAACCCGATTTCGCGTTGCAGCAAGACCAAGACTCGCCCAAACAATACTCCTGGATTTGGCATAGAGACTTGCTGAAGACAATCGATCTGAACATTCGTAAGCTCCGATTTCTCGATGCGACAACATCTTCAGACTGAAACTGTACAACTTCTTGCTGAGGCTCTTTTCATGGGAAATGTCCTCCCACATATCCTTCAGTTCTGTCTTTTCTTTTTTGGTGATGTAAGATGTCACATACCGAGCCACAGCCATACAGTTGTCACCCACAAACTGTACATCCATGTTAGCATTCCACATGGACAAAATCACTGGGTTGTAGTCGTTGATGTACTTGGACTCTTCATTCCTTTTCAAATTGTATGTATTTTTGGGTGATTTCCTCGTCACATTATGTCGCAGTGAAGACATCAAACTGTTCACTTTTCCTTTAGAAATCACCGGTCGTGGAAAGTTGAAACGACATTTGGTGTAGAACTTGTCCTTGTTTCTGAATTTACGACGACAATACTTTCCACAACGATGGCTTTGGAAACGTAGAACTTGTTCTCTTAGGCTTTTCTTCCCTGTTGCGTTTGGAACAGCACACTTAGAATACTGTTCTATGAAATTCATCACTAAGTCATCCGGATCTGTTCCAAATTTAGGTGCATCCTTGATCCACAACAACATATGTATATGAGGAGCACCTCTTGCTTGGTACTCCTTTCTCCAGAAGAAATCCAACACCTCTCCAAGAGGTGGATTCTTCTTATTTGTGATGAAAGACATCATAGCTTCAAATCTATGATTGAAGCACCTGCATACATTCACAGGATCCAAAGAACACAGTTCTCCAGGTGTCTTGAATTCAATGTTTTCAATATTTCCATTTGCCTCTCGTAGAAATTCAAGTAAGTCTTCCCAGCCATACTTGGCACAGCTGAGAGTGAGGAACCATGTCGGAGTTCCTAAGTTCCACAGCATACATTTAAAATCACCATGACGACGGTACCAGTACTCATTAGTACCACGCTGACACGCCATGAGATTAATTAAGTGAGAATCCAAAATACTGTCTTGGACATTGACTTTATGCATAAAGTCCCTTGCCGAGATATTTCGCATCTGTATACCACTTTTTAAGATGTGGTTCACTGCATATGACAGTCCAGACAGATCGCTTTCAAACAGGAGATGAAACAAATAGGGAATGCATTGACGAAACCTAGGATCTTCTGCATACAATCGTAAAGTCCGGTATTCAGACGCAGGAATTTGATGAGGTCGCTCATCATATCTTCCTCCTCGACCTGTGGGAAATAGCTGTGGGAAACACCGAGCTTCCAAACTTTCCTCCCAAACACTAATGGGACTCCCTTTAGCTTGTTTCATTTGAAACAACTCAATAGCATTCCCCATGACTTCCTTGGAATGCAAAGGATGAACACTATAATGTTCATATATTTCTTCACTTTTAGAGGCCTCTACTTTCTCAATTTGGCCAGCACACAAATCGCTATCCTCTTCATCACTTACTTCCTCTTCTGCAACATATACATTCTTATAGTACTTATTATTTGTCTTCAAATACACTGTTGCCTTTTTGACTTTCCTAACATCCACTAAATCTTGCCATATTTTCTTATTCTTTGTCGGAACCCCATTAACCAAGATAACCAGAGGTTCCTCTTCCACTTTTTCTATTCCAATTGTGTTAATGTTTTTGTTCAAATCTAGAGGCAAATAAACAACTCTTCCCTTTAATCCTCTCTGTAAATCTGCTGGAGGCAACTTCCCTGTCTTTGGCTCCATTCTTACAATAGCCTGAAAGGGATGGATACTTTGAATCAAAATACATTCATAAGTATTTAAATCCTTCAATTCAGAAGGAATCTCAACCAATTCCAGATTATTATGAACTGCCCTAGCAGGCATCTGGTTTTGGTTTAATTTATTACAACAATAAGTACACACACGTTGATCCGATCCTAAATCAAAATATTTTTCTACCATCAAGTATGGGGCAAAATCCTTCCATTCACTATTATTTTCCCTTTCACTTTTTGCATATAAATCCACTACCTTAGTCTGATTCTTATAATAAGTGCGTCGACAACATACACAAGTGAAATTAGGCCTCTCACTTGATTTCATCTGAAAAGTGGCAATTTCCTTCTGAAAATTATCTGTACTGGAAACCTGTACATTATCTTCAACATTACCCTCTACTTCAGGGTCAATTTGAACATTCTCATCTTTACTACTAAAGTAACAAAACTCAATTTCTTCACAAATATTCTTCACATCTATTTCAGAACCATGCAAAAGAGCAGCACATAATTGTTTAAGCATAATTGCTGGACTCTTAGCATAATACAACATTCTCACTAATTTTCTCACTTTATTATGATGCACTGCTAGCATCCTGAAATGATGAAAAACACTCTGGCATACTCTCCTGGAAAGACAAGCCAGTGAATGACTGTCATTTGTCTCACTCTGCAAGGATCTAAATCTTGCAACAACTTCATTTTCTGCTTCAAACTTTTCTTATTAAATGTCCGTATAAAATCACAAAGCAAATTGATGGAAACCTGTCGCACACTGCAAATAGAACTACACTTCCAAATGTACACAGGACCCTTAGGACGTCTTCCTAAAACCTCATCACTTAGCACCTCTTCTGTCTCTGTTGTCACAAGTTTTTCTTTTTCAACTGGACAACCATCCTTCACTTCATAAGCTCGACCACTGGTGTCAACTGCAAACATCAAATCATTATCCTGAAAATAACTCTCCTCATTAAAAAATGCCTCAGAACTTGAACTATGCATCCATTCTCCGGAAAAAACTTCACAAAAGTTACTACGATTTACTACTCTCTTCCATCTACTGTTTGTTTTGAAATCAGAAATTACCTTGCTTAGTTTCCTAATTCTATTGATTACCAAAATAAACAACTTTCGCTTAATTTCAAAAGCATGATCAATAATTTTCTCTACATTTTTCTTCTTCTTATAAAATGCCACTTTCTGTTGGCCTTTTTTAATATTTCTTAATAAATTAACTATTATCCTGTTACGGAACATTCGTTTTCGAATGTCCCCAAACTGTTGTTTCCTTCTACTATCATGCACAGAGTTATCTCTTCCTCTACCAGTAACATTTTTGATGGGTCTTTCCTTTCCATTTAAATTACTCTTCTTTTTCTGAACTGAAACATTTTGGCGAAAAATACTTTTTTTACTAAAAATATTTTTTAAGAATGATTTTGTGCTCTTACCCGGAGCTTTCTTGGTGTTTTGATAAGTATTTGGGGAAGAGGACTGCTGCAATAAAACATCATCCTGCTGTCTTTGACGTTTTCTAGCCTTTCTAATTCTATTTTTCGTAGGCATTTTTCAAATTTAAAAAAGATCTGCAGTTGAATCTGTGGAAAAATATAATAAAAAATGTTATTAACCACTATTACCAAACAGTAAATGAATAACAGTCATCAAAAACTTAACGCCCTACTTATTATTTAACATAGAAAATCTTTTGCACCAGCACTGCATCACAAGGACATTTTCAGTCATTTCCTCTTGAATACAGGTATACAATTGATTTATGTGCTGTGTTTAAAAACGATTTTTTGAAATCAATTACATTTCTGGATATGTACTGCTAGAGCTTTATAGGTTGCTTTGGGTTATATTTATAAGGCATATGAGTGTCTATAATGTTATTTTTCCTTTTTAAATGGAAAGCGTTCTTCATGGTGCAAGTTTCTTATAAATACGCTCCCACCTGCGAAACGGAACTTTGCGATGCGAAGCTGATTGCCTCCCCGGTGTCTGTCAACATTCTAAACAGACCGGAGCGGCCGCCATCTTATCTCTCGGTAGGATCGAGAGAGAAGAAGAGGTGAAAAAAGAAGGGGGAATTTAATGAAAGGGGGCAAGGTATACCCCTCTTGACCCCCTAAGAATGTTGTTGGGGTTTTTAAAGGGTCCCGTGGGGAAAATAAAAAAAATATATTTTTCACGGTAGAAGCGCTTTCCGAACACCGAACTGGGCCGCAAACTGCTGGCGAAACGGGAATAGGTATAAGGGGGTGCGGGAGACCATTTTGTGCTTCGTTTTAATTAAATTACTAAGTATAAGGGGGTGCGGGAGACGTATCCTAATCCCTTATATTTTCTGAGGGTGGTGAGAAGGCTCATATATGTTGATACATGTGTTCCAGCGGCTGTGCGTGAGCTTTTTTTTTTTCTTTGCTGCGTGACGTCTGTTAACGTTCGATTCAAAGGAAATCAGTAAGTGTTGACCACCAATTTGTCAGTGCGATAAAATATTTCGTTATAAATGAATCCTTATTGATAAACATTGTCTGCGCCATCTTGTCTTTTTTACAATGCCACAATTTTGTCGTGCACGGCAGCCATTTTAGATGCCAGGCCGGTCCCAGGCTATCACCTAGCCCCAGCTGTAGAGAATCCACACATGCCAACCCTCCCGATTCAGGCGTCAGACTACTGATTTCAGTGCTACTCTCCCGCCTCCCGATTCCTGCAAACAAAAACGCGGGGGCATATTACCAACCACTAGCGATAACTTGTTTAGAGACAAAAATTATCGCCGCACATCGGCGATTTTTATCGCAGATAAACCTTGCTATTAGCAAGGTTTATCGCAAATGCGATAAAAAACGGCCGCAATGCATGAATATCGCTGAAAAGTCAGCAATATTCATGCATTATCCAGCAAATGCTCTTAGCCATGTTATCCACCTCTCATTGGATAACATGGCTAAGAACTGCTCGCAAATGCGATAAGAAGCGGCCGCAATGCATCAATATTGCTGAAAAGTCAGCGATATTCATGCATTATCCAGCATATGCTTTTAGCCATGTTATCCACCTCCCATTGGATAACATGGCTAAGAACTGCTCATGGCCCCATGAGGAACGCTTTCCATTTAAAAAGGAAAAAATAACATTATAGAAAAGAATCGTTTTTAAACACAACATATAAAACAATTGTATACCTGCATTCAAGAGGAAATGACTGAAAATATCCTTGAGACACATGAAAGCGTTTTCTGGAATGCCCTAGCACCATTTTTTGGACATTATTAACATGGCTATGTAACTCCCATAATCAAAATCTAAATTTGCCAAGCGCAGGTGGGAACGTATTTACAAGACACTTGCCCCATGAGGAATGCTTTCCATTTAAAAAGGAAAAAAATAACATCAATTACACTCAAATGCCTTATAAATATGACCCAAAACAACCTATGAAGCTCTAGCAGTACATATCCAGAAATGTAATTGATTTCAAAAATGGTTTTTAAAAACAACATATCTGTTTCAGCTTACATAAGAGACCATGGAATGGGCTTCATATACAACAATAACTTGTGTTACTGCATGCCAGAATGCTACACCGAATATGCAATTACAATTTCTCAAAGTAACAAAATCTATTTCTATATCACTACAGACAAAGCCACAGTTTAAAAACACAGCTTTCTTCATCATTTTCTCCTTAGCAAGGTTTATCGCAAATGCGAAAAAAAACGGCCGCAATGTATAAATATCGCTGAAAAGTGAACGATATTCATGCATTATCCAGCAAATGCTCTTAGCCATGTTATCCACCTCCCATTGGATAACATGGCTAAGAACTGCTCGCAAATGCGAAAAAAAACGGCCGCAATGCATGAGTATCGCTGAAAAGTCAGCGATATTCATGCATTTTCCAGCAAATGCTCTTAGCCATGTTATCCACTTCCCATTAAATAACATGGCTAAGAACTGCTCAGGGCCCCATGAGGAACGCTTTCCATTTAAAAAGGAAAAAATAACATCATAGAAAAGAATCGTTTTTAAACACAGCATATAAATCAATTGTATACCTGCATTCAAGAGGAAATGACTGAAAATGTCCTTGAGACACATGAAAGCGTTTTCTGGAATGCCCTAGCACCATTTTTTCGACATTATTAACATGGCTATGTAACTCCCATAATCAAAATCTAAATTTGCCAAGCGCAGGTGGGAGCGTATTTACAAGACACTTGCCCCATGAGGAATGCTTTCCATTTAAAAAGGAAAAATAACATCAAAGACACTCAAATGCCTTATAAATATGACCCAAAACAACCTATGAAGCTCTAGCAGTACATATGCAGAAATGTAATTGATTTCAAAAATTATTTTTATAAACAACATATCTGTTTCAGCTTACATAAGAGACCATGGAATGGGCTTCATATACAACAATAACTTGTATAACTGCATTCCAGAATGCTACACCGAATATGCAATTACAATTTCTCAAAGTAACAAAATCTATTTCTATATCACTACAGACAAAGCCACAGTTTAAAAACACAGCTTTCTTCATCATTTTCTCCTTAATTCATACTATTCTCTATCTAAAATAAATACATCTTTTCTCACCTTAGCAAATACTTTTTGAGTTTTGAAAACAGTCTCAGAAATACACCAAATTGTCTTCAGCAGAAGAAAAAGGATGCACTCCAGAGTCTGCAGCTATTGAAAGCACAGAAATACAGATATTCATTTCACATATCTCTCATATTAGCCAATCATAACTCTTCCCTCACTTTTTTCAAATCAAAACCCTTCCCCCCTCTGCCCTCTCTGCCTTTTTTCCATAGCAACGACCTCCTGGAAGACCTCTCATGTTTGCAAATTCACACAACAATGTTTCAATTGAACTCTGAACTCTCAGTGCACCTGCGTATCCAGTGCAATCTTTCATTAAAAGTTTCTTCCTTGACCATTCAAATTACATCTTTCAAAGAACACATCCATGCACCCTAACTTTCTGTTTTCAGAAATGGAAATACACCAATCACTGCTAATGAATCATTAGCATTGGAAATCCACAGTTTTTTTTCTTTACAAACTCCTACTGTTTCAACTGCCCTTTCATTACCACACTTCATCTGACTGCAGCACAACCTTCTCCCACCATGTTTAACGTCTGGATTGTTGGACATAGTTACATCCACTGGGCTCAAAGGTATGCTGAGAGCAGAAATTTACCCAACCTCAATTTACAAGATGTGGAAATTAAGTGGTTGGGCCAAAGAGGATTAAAATGTCACCAATTGATACCATTGGTGAAAACCTTTATGCATTTGCCAAAACCTGACCTGTTAATAGTGCACTGTGGAGGTAATGATTTGGGCACTTTGACAGGGGTAGGTCTGGAAATGCTTTTAAAGGACACCTTTGAGCAATTAATGGCACTTTTTCCTCAAACTGCCTTGGTATATTCCAATATATGCCAAAGACAGAAATGGAGGTGGTCCAACCAATTTTGTCCACAAATTGAGAAGTCGAGGAAGCATGTAAACAAATCTGTTTCAGCTTTCATGAGAGACCATGGAATGGGCTCCCTGTACAACAATAACTTGCGTTACTACATGCAAGATATCTACAGAGGAGATGGAGTTCACTTCTCAGATGAGGGCAACAGAATTTTCATTCTGAATTTAAGAATGTGCATTGGTACCTACTTATAAGTACCTAAATGTACCATAAACCCAAAAGCTCTTCTCAGAGCTACCCTTCATCTGATCACTCACAATTATTATTTTTCTCTAACTTTTTTCACTAATTTTCCACAAAATACGCTCCCCGGTTCGCTAACCGAAAGCTAACCTCGCGGAATTTTTTTAAAAAATGTTTTTTTTCCGCACATATAAGCCTCCTCAGCCACCCTCAGAAAACCTAGGGGGTCAAGATAAGTCTACCGTGCCCCCTTCTACCCATTCTGAACATTATTTGCCCTCCATCTTGTATCTTAATGCGACCGAAACACAAAATGGTGGACTCCCGTGACGCTTAAGGTTCGCTAACCGGGCCGCTTTCCAGAAAGCGGTCCTAAAAAAAGGTGGGAAAGTAATTAACAGAAAAACGACTAGAGACACTCTCACCAAATATAGATTAGCTCATACTACATAACAATCCCTTTCATTCTCACAAATTTGATTGAAATTTCATTTGGAAAGGGGCGACCACTCGGTCCCCCCGAACGTATGGCAGAGTGCCTCGATCCCCCCGGGAAGACATTTTTGGGCGGGAGGCGCGTCTCGGCTGGTATGCCCGAAGCGGCGTAGCCGGGGCGTGCTTTTTCCCGCCCTTGAGTGGGCTGGCCTAGACACGGACGCCGCCGGCCACGCCCTCGGGGCAGGCAGGGGCGGGTTTACGCCCGCCCTGAAGATGGATAAAAAGAGACGCAAGACCAGAAGACATCCTCTTGTTCCTGTGCTCTGAAGCTGCACCTCCCCGCTGCACGTGAGCTCGAGACGGAACGAAGAGCCAATTTTGAGCGTTTTAATCGTTCTTGTTTGTTTTTCAGTTATTTTGTTGGAGAATGCCGAAGAAGGTTGGAAAGCGCATGAATACCGACCAGATGCTGCGTGTTCTCATGAAGGAGATGTCCGAGCTAAGGAAGCGGGTGGACATGAATGAGGAAAGGGGTCCAAAACGTCCTTTGGCGGGAGCAGCCCCGGGAGGGAAAAACAAGAGGCCCAGGAGGGGGGCAGCGGGAGAGGAGATCCCCGGTCCCAGTGCCCCGCTCGAGGCTCCAACTCCCGTGCCAGAGGAGGGGAATCCGATTACCCCCATGTCCGAGGATGATATGCCGCCCGAGTTGGCAGCACAATTGGCAGCGTGGTTGGGAAAAGGTAACGAGGGCGCCACGGCTGTCGAAGCGCAGGAGCTGATTAAGCAATTGCGTGAGAAGCGGGAAGCAGCCAAGGTGCCCGTGCCGGCTGCAGTGGGGGACAAGACACCAGGGACGGTTGCGACCACAGAGGCAGCGTCAGGTGCAGGTAAGCGGCCATTGCCGATTGCGAGGGATGAGTCAACACCCTCTCGGAGAGAAAAGTTGGGGCAACATGTTCCTTTGGCAATTAAGGAAAAGATTTGGGCGGGGGAGTATGTGAACATTTTTTCGTTACTTGTTGATCATTATGAGGTGGAGCATGTAAAAAGTCAGAAGGACCTAATGCATCCGAGTGTTTGGCGCGCAAAAATGGCCGCCTTTAAAGTGAATGAGAATATCGCCAATTGGGGCAATGCCTGGGGAATCTTTACATCAATCCTGGGCGAACGTAGGCCTGAGTTGCATTCCGAGTTCCCAATCTACCAATCACGAATCATGGGGTACTCGACATCGCATCAGGGGAATCATTGGTTTTGTTACGATAATATGTTCAGAAAGGAAAAGGAGCATAATAAAAGTTTAACCTGGGATTGTTATGATGCCTTGACCTGGGATAAAATGAAGGAGTCAGGGATGTTAAAAATGCCATTGGTGGGAAGTAATGTGGGTGAATCCTCCCGACAATATGCGGGGACGCCCTTTCGGTCAGGTTCGGGGGCCGACGATCACTCGAAACCTACCGGCAATACCGGAAGAAAGGGTTTCTGTTTTAATTACAACAGAGGAAAATGTACGAGACCGCAGGGATCGTGTAAATTCAAACATGAATGTAGTGGTTGTGGGTCGTCCCATCCTGAGGCCTCGTGCAGAGCCAGAACAGGTGATAACGGGGGGAGAGGAGGTGCCAAACAGGTCTAATATAGTCCGAGGGGCGCCTTTACCCACTCCCATTGATACCCTGGCAATGATCCCTTGGCTCAGTGACTACCCGGATCGTACTTCTGCTGGGGTGCTGCGAAACGGTTTTTCGTATGGTTTCCGCATCCCGGTAGGGGACTTTCAGGGTGTGGATAAGAGTAAAAACCAACTTTCCGTCCTGCAGCATACAACCGTAGTACAGGAAAAGATCCGAAAAGAGGTGACTCGAGGTCGGGTCGCTGGCCCGTTTAGTGTACCCCCAGTCCAGAATTTTGTTTGTTCTCCCTTAGGGGTAGTCCCCAAGAAAGACCCTGGAGAGTTCCGACTAATTCATAACTTATCAGCTCCACGAGGTCTTTCCGTAAATGAGGCAATCGATCCAGAAGTGTGTTCAGTGCGGTACGCATCCTTCGATGAGGCCGTAGCCATTTTGAATCGCCTGGGGCCCGGGGCGCTGATGGCGAAGTCAGATATCGAGTCAGCGTTCCGATTGCTCCCGGTACACCCAGACGACCAGCGTCTCCTAGGTTTCATGTTTCAGGGTTGTTATTACATGGATAGGTGTATGCCAATGGGGTGTTCTATATCCTGTGCTTATTTCGAGAAATTCAGTTGTTTTTTACAATGGGTTTTCACAAAGAAAACGGGTTTCCAAGATGTAATGCACTACCTTGATGATTTCTTATTTCTGGGGGCAGCCGGGGGTCTTGAATGTGGCCGGGCCTTGGCCGAATTTTGTGTGTTAATGAAACAGTTAGGCGTGCCATTGGCGCCGGGTAAAACAGTGGGTCCTACGACTTGCCTCGAGTTTCTGGGGATCGAGTTGGACTCCATTGAGGGGTGTTTCCGTTTGCCAGCCGAGAAAGTGTTGAAGTTCAGGGCTGCGCTGCAACTGTGTATAAATGCATCAAAAGTTACGCTGCAACAATTACAGCAAGTGGTGGGACAGTTGAATTTTGCCCTGAGGGTGATACCAATGGCCCGCCCCTTTTCCCGTTCAATTGCCCAAGCGATGGTCGGCCTTAAAGAAGGCCATCATCGCACGAGACTATCGGCCGAGATCCGCCAGGACATGCGTATTTGGTTAGCATTCTTGGCGGATTTCAATGGTAGAATCGTCTGGAACAAACCAGCCGTGTCTTCTGAGGAGCTGGGGCTATGGACAGATTCGGCGGGAAGCATAGGTTTTGGCGCCATTTTCGGCACAAAATGGTCGGCACAAAGATGGCCGACTTGGTGGCATGAGAAGGGTCTGACGAGTAATATTGCTTTCCTCGAACTGTTTCCCATCTTGGTGGCCTTGAGAACATGGCCCGATGGGTTCAAAAATCACTCGGTCATATTTTGGTCGGACAATATGACTGTGGTCGAGTGCATCAATAGTCAGGCAGCACGTTGTAAACTGATCTTAAGACTGCTTAAAGAAATTGTTTTACTATGTATGCAATTGAACGTGCTATTCAGAGCAAAACACGTGCCAGGGGTGATGAATCAGGCAGCTGACGCACTGTCTCGTTTTCAAATGCAGGCTTTTTCGGGTTTCCTTCCCTCAGCGGACCCGGAGCCGGCACCCTTTACCGAAGCTCTCTGGTCTCTCGGTGCCCCGAACTTCGTCACCTCGTGGGAGAGAGTCTAGCACCAAGGACGAGGAAGGCATATGAAGGGGCGTTTCGGGCCTATTTAGCCTTTTTGGGGAGTGATAGAGAGCGACTTTGGGGTCATGAGGAATGGGTGGTGAATTTCCTGATGTCCTTACGTAGGGCTGGGAAATCGGTGGCTACGGCCCAGAGGCATCGTGCTGCCATTTCCTTTGTTGCCAGAGCACACGCTATCCAGGACCCAACAGCGTCCTTCGTTGTACAGAAAGCGCTGCGTGGGTGGCAACGCCTTGAGGGTCGCAGAGTAGATGAAAGGCGCCCGATAGGTTTGGATAGATTGTCCAAGTTGTTGGCTACACTTCCTGCCACATGTTCATCTCAGTTTGAGGCAGTGCTGTTCCGAGCCGCGTTTACGCTAGCATTTCACGGAGCAATGCGGGTAGGCGAACTAGTTGCAAGGAATAAACTGGATGTGGCGGGGGGTTTGTGCCGGGAACACGTTCAGATCAGGGGAGAAACAATGACTGTCTCCTTTGTAAGGTCTAAGACTGACCAGGATGGGATGGGTGACTGCGTCATCATACGCAGGATTCCTGGGTCCTCCATATGTCCGGTAAAGTGTTTAGAGGATTACCTAGCACGAAGGGTGGCATCATGGGGGGGGACTTTGTTAAGACACGCGGACGCCACCCCGCTGACGAAATTTCAGTTTCAGCGGGTGCTTGCGATGTCAGTTGCCGCTGCGGGCTTGAACCCGGGCGAATTTCGGACCCATTCCTTTCGGATAGGGGCTGCTACGGAAGCTACAGCCAGGGGTCTTAATGTGGAGCAAGTGAAACGAATGGGGCGTTGGTCCTCCAATTGTTATAAGAGATATGTGCGGTTGCACATGTTGTGAAGCTGTAATTATGTACTCTGTACTCACGCTTCTTGTTTTTGTTTGGTTTCAGTTACGCAAGCCTACGAGGCGGGGCGGACTATGCAGTCGACCTTACACCGGGCCAGCGGTCAGACATCACCGGCTGTGAAAAAGGAGGTGTGGGTCGTGGGCCACTCATACGTGAGGCGTGCCGCAGACGTATTCAAAGCAGGTGACATGATTCACGTAGCTGGGGAATACGGGTACAGGATGTCCTTCTACGGAAGGGGCGGTCTCTGTATTGACCAGTTTCAAACATTTTTTGAGGGTTTGTTAGGGCAGACAAGGTCACCGCCGTCTATAGTTATAGTGCATGTTGGGGGCAATGATTTGGTCACCATCGGTAGACGACTACTCCTGGAGGCAATGCTTTCCACTGTAAGTTGGTTGGCGAGGAGAGTTCCTGGGTGCACGATTGCATGGTCCCATTTGATTCCACGAAAGGTGTGGCGGGGGGCTATCTCTATACCTGCTTTGAATCACTCTGTTAGGAAGCTTAACAATAAAGTGAGTAGGTTGTTCCGTTCCAGGACATTGCATTCTATTTCTCATAGCTGTATTAATGATGACAGGATGTATTCGGGGGATGGTGTGCATTTGTCTTGGGAGGGGAATGAGTTGTTCTTAGGAGACTTCTTAGCATGGTTGAAATCTTTGAAACATGACCTTTAGGTAGGAGTTTTGTGGGGGGTCCGGATAGCCGGTCAACTATCCGGCCTGTGGCGGTAAGGTCATGATCGGTGAGCACTAATTGGAAGATCCCTATGAGTGGGCGTCACCCAACACGGATGGGAGCGCTCGGGGGAGGTGGCCTTTGGCCCCTCAACGGGGAGGCGGTCCCTTCTAAGGATGGGTCGCCGGAAGAAGAGGAAAGGCGGTCAAGGCCCCTTCCTGTGTAGGAGGGGTTACAGCCCCCTCCTGGGGAATTTTCCGGGGCCAGTGACATCTGCGACGGCAGATGCGGTAAGTTGTGTGGGGTTGGGGGGAGGTCTACGATACCTTCTAGATACCTCACACGAGTCTTCGAACGACCTTTAACTGGCGTCGAGTTGATAAGTGCCCCCGTCAAGACAAGGGAAATTGTAGTAGTTGCACGTGAGTACGCCTCAGTGCTGTCGCCCCTCCCAAGTGGGGGGGGTATGTCTGGTTAGGGATCTTGACACCGGTTACGACCTTGCCGTTGGCCCTTAAACGTTAGGATGTACAATTTCAATATTTCAAGTAAATGTTTTGTAGGATGTTAGATCGGCTAGGAGAACCTCTGTATTAGAGAATCTGTTAAGGTTAGCCAAACATCGCAGTGTGGTATGAAATTGTACATTAATGTTTAAATGTTCTAATTTTTTGTTTTTAATAAATACGGCCGGGAGGGTCACTCCCTCCCACTTCCAAAAACTTCAAGAACCGTTTCCGGTTTCCCTCATTTGGGGATTGTGTTGAGAGGGGGTGGCGGGTATCTCAGCCATATGGAAAGGGGCGACCACTCGGTCCCCCCGAACGTATGGCAGAGTGCCTCGATCCCCCCGGGAAGACATTTTTGGGCGGGAGGCGCGTCTCGGCTGGTATGCCCGAAGCGGCGTAGCCGGGGCGCGCTTTTTCCCGCCCTTGAGTGGGCTGGCCTAGACACGGACGCCGCCGGCCACGCCCTCGGGGCAGGCAGGGGCGGGTTTACGCCCGCCCTGAAGATGGATAAAAAGAGACGCAAGACCAGAAGACATCCTCTTGTTCCTGTGCTCTGAAGCTGCACCTCCCCGCTGCACGTGAGCTCGAGACGGAACGAAGAGCCAATTTTGACCCACCCACCAGCCCCTGAGGACAGCTAGTTGTTTTAATAAAGTTGATCAGTTATTATATTTCGTTTTCAGGTTGTTTTGGTGTTATGTTGATATTTAATGTGTAATAAAGATTGGTATAATGTTACAAGTTGGTGATTAAAGAATGTCGGATTTAAGGTCCATTTAGACACAGGTTTTTCGGTCATAGTGGCCAATGTAGTTTCGTTTAGTTAGCACTTGTCGTATTTATTTCGGTCAGGCGGTAGGCGGTAAGGTCATGATCGGTGAGCACTAATTGGAAGATCCCTATGAGTGGGCGTCACCCAACACGGATGGGAGCGCTCGGGGGAGGTGGCCTTTGGCCCCTCAACGGGGAGGCGGTCCCTTCTAAGGATGGGTCGCCGGAAGAAGAGGAAAGGCGGTCAAGGCCCCTTCCTGTGTAGGAGGGGTTACAGCCCCCTCCTGGGGAATTTCCCGGGGCCAGTGACATCTGCGACGGCAGATGCGGTAAGTTGTGTGGGGTTGGGGGGAGGTCTACGATACCTTCTAGATACCTCACACGAGTCTTTGAACGACCTTTAACTGGCGTCGAGTTGATAAGTGCCCCCGTCAAGACAAGGGAAATTGTAGTAGTTGCACGTGAGTACGCCTCAGTGCTGTCGCCCCTCCCAAGTGGGGGGGGTATGTCTGGTTAGGGATCTTGACACCGGTTACGACCTTGCCGTTGGCCCTTAAACGTTAGGATGTACAATTTCAATATTTCAAGTAAATGTTTTGTAGGATGTTAGATCGGCTAGGAGAACCTCTGTATTAGAGAATCTGTTAAGGTTAGCCAAACATCGCAGTGTGGTATGAAATTGTACATTAATGTTTAAATGTTCAAATTTTTTGTTTTTAATAAATACGGCCGGGAGGGTCACTCCCTCCCACTTCCAAAAACTTCAAGAACCGTTTCCGGTTTCCCTCATTTGGGGATTGTGTTGAGAGGGGGTGGCGGGTATCTCAGCCATATAGCCATTTAGCCTGTAGACCTATCTAAATACCCTGAGGTAAATTACTTCACAAAACACATCTAAAATATTGGAATTGACAACCAATGAAAACTTTACTTTCATTTACAATTTTTATTACCTGACATTTGATTGGCTATATACCTGAATATATATAAAGGAAGAGAAGGAAACACAGCCATTTTCACTGCTACTTCCTGAACTACATTTCAAGAGCCTTTTCACCTCCCTGTAAAGTAAATTGATAATTTGTAAGTGGCACTTTAAATTAATTTGTAAAAACGTTTATTGATAATTATTTACTGTCCCCCTGCTATAGTTATAGATACAGATAAGCTCCTCTGTTACATTTATTGATTGACTTACACTTCTCTGCTATAATTATGAATTTACTTACTTTAACTTCACTGTTAAAAAAACAGAACTACATGTCTGAACTTAAACCCAACAGTGCCCTAACTCTTCTAATATAATTATTTTTTTATGCAATTTACAGCAAAAAAATGGAAGGGGAGCACAAAAAAACTAATGTTTCCTTCGACATTACATCAGAAGACATTTTAACTGAAGAAAATGTGGATGAAGATTTTATGGATGAATCTTTTGATGAACAATTTATTGAAAGCTTACAAGAGACAGAAACATCCATGTTTGACGAGATACCAGATGATATAATGCTGGAAGTTTTAATGAACTATGAAAATAATAAATACATTTTTTTTAAATCAAAATAAATAAATAAATAAAAAAAAACGAACAAAAACAACAAATAATTAACATACAGTATTAGAAAAGTCTATCATTCTTTTATCCTTAAAGTACGCTGCCCAGAACGCTTTCCGGTTCGCGAACTTGGCGCTTACCACGCAAAAAAAAAATATATATATTTTTTTTTTGGACCCTCCCAGGCCCTTTTAAAACCTCCACATAAAACCTAGGGGGTCAACGAGGATCTACTATGCCCCCTTATGGTAATTTCCCCCTTTGTTTTGGCCTCCTCTTGTCTCTCGATCCTACCGAGAGACAAGATGGCGGCCGCTCCGGACTGTTTAGAATGTTGACAGACACCGGAGGGCCAATCAGCTTCGCATCGCAAAGTTCCGATACGCGAAAAGTTCGCTAACCGGATCGCTGCCCGGAGCGCTGTTACAGATATATATCTTGATTTAAACGTTAATTTCTCAAAATCCAATGAAGCACATATATTGAGACCTAGCAAAGGCACATCGGGCTAACAGTCCCTACAATTTTGCCAAGTTTCGTGAAAATCCATTCAGCCGTTCGGGCTAAAAGTGAGTCCAACCGCCCTATGGAAATTAACATGGGAAAAACTCGTTTTGGGACCCCCCTTTTTTCTCGGCCCCCCCTTGACGACCCCCCCCAAATTTCCAGGAGCTGCTCAGAAACAAAATGTGCCATTTTCCTGAAAATTTCAGCCGATTCCGTCCACAAACGCCAAAGTTATTAGGCATAGAATTTTCAGAAATCCCATAGGGAAAAAATCCTAACTATATATACCTTCTGGCGACCGCCAGTAGGTAATATATATATATATATATATATATACATACATACATACATACAGCATTCCTCATGGGGCAAGTGTCTTGTAAATACGCTCCCACCTGCGCTTGGCAAATTTAGATTTTGATTATGGGAGTTACATAGCCATGTTAATAATGTCGAAAAAATGGTGCTAGGGCATTCCAGAAAACGCTTTCATGTGTCTCAAGGACATTTTCAGTCATTTCCTCTTGAATGCAGGTATACAATTGATTTATATGCTGTGTTTAAAAACGATTCTTTTCTATGATGTTATTTTTTCCTTTTTAAATGGAAAGCGTTCCTCATGGGGCCCTGAGCAGTTCTTAGCCATGTTATTTAATGGGAAGTGGATAACATGGCTAAGAGCATTTGCTGGAAAATGCATGAATATCGCTGACTTTTCAGCGATATTCATGCATTGCGGCCGTTTTTTTTCGCATTTGCGAGCAGTTCTTAGCCATGTTATCCAATGGGAGGTGGATAACATGGCTAAGAGCATTTGCTGGATAATGCATGAATATCGTTCACTTTTCAGCGATATTTATGCATTGCGGCCGTTTTTTTTCGCATTTGCGATAAACCTTGCTAAGGAGAAAATGATGAAGAAAGCTGTGTTTTTAAACTGTGGCTTTGTCTGTAGTGATATAGAAATAGATTTTGTTACTTTGAGAAATTGTAATTGCATATTCGGTGTAGCATTCTGGCATGCAGTAACACAAGTTATTGTTGTATATGAAGCCCATTCCATGGTCTCTTATGTAAGCTGAAACAGATATGTTGTTTTTAAAAACCATTTTTGAAATCAATTACATTTCTGGATATGTACTGCTAGAGCTTCATAGGTTGTTTTGGGTCATATTTATAAGGCATTTGAGTGTAATTGATGTTATTTTTTTCCTTTTTAAATGGAAAGCATTCCTCATGGGGCAAGTGTCTTGTAAATACGTTCCCACCTGCGCTTGGCAAATTTAGATTTTGATTATGGGAGTTACATAGCCATGTTAATAATGTCCAAAAAATGGTGCTAGGGCATTCCAGAAAACGCTTTCATGTGTCTCAAGGATATTTTCAGTCATTTCCTCTTGAATGCAGGTATACAATTGTTTTATATGTTGTGTTTAAAAACGATTCTTTTCTATAATGTTATTTTTTCCTTTTTAAATGGAAAGCGTTCCTCATGGGGCCATGAGCAGTTCTTAGCCATGTTATCCAATGGGAGGTGGATAACATGGCTAAAAGCATATGCTGGATAATGCATGAATATCGCTGACTTTTCAGCAATATTGATGCATTGCGGCCGCTTCTTATCGCATTTGCGAGCAAATCTTAGCCATGTTATCCAATGAGAGGTGGATAACATGGCTAAGAGCATTTGCTGGATAATGCATGAATATTGCTGACTTTTCAGCGATATTCATGCATTGCGGCCGTTTTTTATCGCATTTGCGATAAACCTTGCTAATAGCAAGGTTTATCTGCGATAAAAATCGCCGATGTGCGGCGATAATTTTTGTCTCTAAACAAGTTATCGCTAGTGGTTGGTAATATGCCCCCGTGTTTTTGTTTGCAGGAATCGGGAGGCGGGAGAGTAGCACTGAAATCAGTAGTCTGACGCCTGAATCGGGAGGGTTGGCATGTGTGGATTCTCTACAGCTGGGGCTAGGTGATAGCCTGGGACCGGCCTGGCATCTAAAATGGCTGCCGTGCACGACAAAATTGTGGCATTGTAAAAAAGACAAGATGGCGCAGACAATGTTTATCAATAAGGATTCATTTATAACGAAATATTTTATCGCACTGACAAATTGGTGGTCAACACTTACTGATTTCCTTTGAATCGAACGTTAACAGACGTCACGCAGCAAAGAAAAAAAAAAAGCTCACGCACAGCCGCTGGAACACATGTATCAACATATATGAGCCTTCTCACCACCCTCAGAAAATATAAGGGATTAGGATACGTCTCCCGCACCCCCTTATACTTAGTAATTTAATTAAAACGAAGCACAAAATGGTCTCCCGCACCCCCTTATACCTATTCCCGTTTCGCCAGCAGTTTGCGGCCCAGTTCGGTGTTCGGAAAGCGCTTCTACCGTGAAAAATATATTTTTTTTATTTTCCCCACGGGACCCTTTAAAAACCCCAACAACATTCTTAGGGGGTCAAGAGGGGTATACCTTGCCCCCTTTCATTAAATTCCCCCTTCGTTTTTCACCTCTTCTTCTCTCTCGATCCTACCGAGAGATAAGATGGCGGCCGCTCCGGTCTGTTTAGAATGTTGACAGACACCGGGGAGGCAATCAGCTTCGCATCGCAAAGTTCCGTTTCGCAGGTGGGAGCGTATTTATAAGAAACTTGCACCATGAAGAACGCTTTCCATTTAAAAAGGAAAAATAACATTATAGACACTCATATGCCTTATAAATATAACCCAAAGCAACCTATAAAGCTCTAGCAGTACATATCCAGAAATGTAATTGATTTCAAAAAATCGTTTTTAAACACAGCACATAAATCAATTGTATACCTGCATTCAAGAGGAAATGACTGAAAATGTCCTTGTGATGCAGTGCTGGTGCAAAAGATTTTCTATGTTAAATAATAAGTAGGGCGTTAAGTTTTTGATGACTGTTATTCATTTACTGTTTGGTAATAGTGGTTAATAACATTTTTTATTATATTTTTCCACAGATTCAACTGCAGATCTTTTTTAAATTTGAAAAATGCCTACGAAAAATAGAATTAGAAAGGCTAGAAAACGTCAAAGACAGCAGGATGATGTTTTATTGCAGCAGTCCGCTTCCCCAAATACTTATCAAAACACCAAGAAAGCTCCGGGTAAGAGCACAAAATCATTCTTAAAAAATATTTTTAGTAAAAAAAGTATTTTTCGCCAAAATGTTTCAGTTCAGAAAAAGAAGAGTAATTTAAATGGAAAGGAAAGACCCATCAAAAATGTTACTGGTAGAGGAAGAGATAACTCTGTGCATGATAGTAGAAGGAAACAACAGTTTAGGGACATTCGAAAACGAATGTTCCGTAACAGGATAATAGTTAATTTATTAAGAAATATTAAAAAAGGCCAACAGAAAGTGGCATTTTATAAGAAGAAGAAAAATGTAGAGAAAATTATTGATCATGCTTTTGAAATTAAGCGAAAGTTGTTTATTTTGGTAATCAATAGAATTAGGAAACTAAGCAAGGTAATTTCTGATTTCAAAACAAACAGTAGATGGAAGAGAGTAGTAAATCGTAGTAACTTTTGTGAAGTTTTTTCCGGAGAATGGATGCATAGTTCAAGTTCTGAGGCATTTTTTAATGAGGAGAGTTATTTTCAGGATAATGATTTGATGTTTGCAGTTGACACCAGTGGTCGAGCTTATGAAGTGAAGGATGGTTGTCCAGTTGAAAAAGAAAAACTTGTGACAACAGAGACAGAAGAGGTGCTAAGTGATGAGGTTTTAGGAAGACGTCCTAAGGGTCCTGTGTACATTTGGAAGTGTAGTTCTATTTGCAGTGTGCGACAGGTTTCCATCAATTTGCTTTGTGATTTTATACGGACATTTAATAAGAAAAGTTTGAAGCAGAAAATGAAGTTGTTGCAAGATTTAGATCCTTGCAGAGTGAGACAAATGACAGGTTTGCGTGGTCATTCACTGGCTTGTCTTTCCAGGAGAGTATGCCAGAGTGTTTTTCATCATTTCAGGATGCTAGCAGTGCATCATAATAAAGTGAGAAAATTAGTGAGAATGTTGTATTATGCTAAGAGTCCAGCAATTATGCTTAAACAATTATGTGCTGCTCTTTTGCATGGTTCTGAAATAGATGTGAAGAATATTTGTGAAGAAATTGAGTTTTGTTACTTTAGTAGTAAAGATGAGAATGTTCATATGGCTGAGATACCCGCCACCCCCTCTCAACACAATCCCCAAATGAGGGAAACCGGAAACGGTTCTTGAAGTTTTTTGGAAGTGGGAGGGAGTGACCCTCCCGGCCGTATTTATTAAAAACAAAAAATTAGAACATTTAAACATTAATGTACAATTTCATACCACACTGCGATGTTTGGCTAACCTTAACAGATTCTCTAATACAGAGGTTCTCCTAGCCGATCTAACATCCTACAAAACATTTACTTGAAATATTGAAATTGTACATCCTAACGTTTAAGGGCCAACGGCAAGGTCGTAACCGGTGTCAAGATCCCTAACCAGACATACCCCCCCCCACTTGGGAGGGGCGACAGCACTGAGGCGTACTCACGTGCAACTACTACAATTTCCCTTGTCTTGACGGGGGCACTTATCAACTCGACGCCAGTTAAAGGTCGTTCGAAGACTCGTGTGAGGTATCTAGAAGGTATCGTAGACCTCCCCCCAACCCCACACAACTTACCGCATCTGCCGTCGCAGATGTCACTGGCCCCGGGAAATTCCCCAGGAGGGGGCTGTAACCCCTCCTACACAGGAAGGGGCCTTGACCGCCTTTCCTCTTCTTCCGGCGACCCATCCTTAGAAGGGACCGCCTCCCCGTTGAGGGGCCAAAGGCCACCTCCCCCGAGCGCTCCCATCCGTGTTGGGTGACGCCCACTCATAGGGATCTTCCAATTAGTGCTCACCGATCATGACCTTACCGCCTACCGCCTGACCGAAATAAATACGACAAGTGCTAACTAAACGAAACTACATTGGCCACTATGACCGAAAAACCTGTGTCTAAATGGACCTTAAATCCGACATACTTTAATCACCAACTTGTAACATTATACCAATCTTTATTACACATTAAATATCAACATAACACCAAAACAACCTGAAAACGAAATATAATAACTGATCAACTTTATTAAAACAACTAGCTGTCCCCAGGGGCTGGTGGGTGGGTCAAAATTGGCTCTTCGTTCCGTCTCGAGCTCACGTGCAGCGGGGAGGTGCAGCTTCAGAGCACAGGAACAAGAGGATGTCTTCTGGTCTTGCGTCTCTTTTTATCCATCTTCAGGGCGGGCGTAAACCCGCCCCTGCCTGCCCCGAGGGCGTGGCCGGCGGCGTCCGTGTCTAGGCCAGCCCACTCAAGGGTGGGAAAAAGCGCGCCCCGGCTACGCCGCTTCGGGCATACCAGCCGAGACGCGCCTCCCGCCCAAAAATGTCTTCCCGGGGGGATCGAGGCACTCTGCCATACGTTCGGGGGGACCGAGTGGTCGCCCCTTTCCATATGGCTGAGATACCCGCCACCCCCTCTCAACACAATCCCCAAATGAGGGAAACCGGAAACGGTTCTTGAAGTTTTTTGGAAGTGGGAGGGAGTGACCCTCCCGGCCGTATTTATTAAAAACAAAAAATTAGAACATTTAAACATTAATGTACAATTTCATACCACACTGCGATGTTTGGCTAACCTTAACAGATTCTCTAATACAGAGGTTCTCCTAGCCGATCTAACATCCTACAAAACATTTACTTGAAATATTGAAATTGTACATCCTAACGTTTAAGGGCCAACGGCAAGGTCGTAACCGGTGTCAAGATCCCTAACCAGACATACCCCCCCCCACTTGGGAGGGGCGACAGCACTGAGGCGTACTCACGTGCAACTACTACAATTTCCCTTGTCTTGACGGGGGCACTTATCAACTCGACGCCAGTTAAAGGTCGTTCGAAGACTCGTGTGAGGTATCTAGAAGGTATCGTAGACCTCCCCCCAACCCCACACAACTTACCGCATCTGCCGTCGCAGATGTCACTGGCCCCGGGAAATTCCCCAGGAGGGGGCTGTAACCCCTCCTACACAGGAAGGGGCCTTGACCGCCTTTCCTCTTCTTCCGGCGACCCATCCTTAGAAGGGACCGCCTCCCCGTTGAGGGGCCAAAGGCCACCTCCCCCGAGCGCTCCCATCCGTGTTGGGTGACGCCCACTCATAGGGATCTTCCAATTAGTGCTCACCGATCATGACCTTACCGCCTACCGCCTGACCGAAATAAATACGACAAGTGCTAACTAAACGAAACTACATTGGCCACTATGACCGAAAAACCTGTGTCTAAATGGACCTTAAATCCGACATACTTTAATCACCAACTTGTAACATTATACCAATCTTTATTACACATTAAATATCAACATAACACCAAAACAACCTGAAAACGAAATATAATAACTGATCAACTTTATTAAAACAACTAGCTGTCCCCAGGGGCTGGTGGGTGGGTCAAAATTGGCTCTTCGTTCCGTCTCGAGCTCACGTGCAGCGGGGAGGTGCAGCTTCAGAGCACAGGAACAAGAGGATGTCTTCTGGTCTTGCGTCTCTTTTTATCCATCTTCAGGGCGGGCGTAAACCCGCCCCTGCCTGCCCCGAGGGCGTGGCCGGCGGCGTCCGTGTCTAGGCCAGCCCACTCAAGGGTGGGAAAAAGCGCGCCCCGGCTACGCCGCTTCGGGCATACCAGCCGAGACGCGCCTCCCGCCCAAAAATGTCTTCCCGGGGGGATCGAGGCACTCTGCCATACGTTCGGGGGGACCGAGTGGTCGCCCCTTTCCATATGGCTGAGATACCCGCCACCCCCTCTCAACACAATCCCCAAATGAGGGAAACCGGAAACGGTTCTTGAAGTTTTTTGGAAGTGGGAGGGAGTGACCCTCCCGGCCGTATTTATTAAAAACAAAAAATTAGAACATTTAAACATTAATGTACAATTTCATACCACACTGCGATGTTTGGCTAACCTTAACAGATTCTCTAATACAGAGGTTCTCCTAGCCGATCTAACATCCTACAAAACATTTACTTGAAATATTGAAATTGTACATCCTAACGTTTAAGGGCCAACGGCAAGGTCGTAACCGGTGTCAAGATCCCTAACCAGACATACCCCCCCCCACTTGGGAGGGGCGACAGCACTGAGGCGTACTCACGTGCAACTACTACAATTTCCCTTGTCTTGACGGGGGCACTTATCAACTCGACGCCAGTTAAAGGTCGTTCGAAGACTCGTGTGAGGTATCTAGAAGGTATCGTAGACCTCCCCCCAACCCCACACAACTTACCGCATCTGCCGTCGCAGATGTCACTGGCCCCGGGAAATTCCCCAGGAGGGGGCTGTAACCCCTCCTACACAGGAAGGGGCCTTGACCGCCTTTCCTCTTCTTCCGGCGACCCATCCTTAGAAGGGACCGCCTCCCCGTTGAGGGGCCAAAGGCCACCTCCCCCGAGCGCTCCCATCCGTGTTGGGTGACGCCCACTCATAGGGATCTTCCAATTAGTGCTCACCGATCATGACCTTACCGCCACAGGCCGGATAGTTGACCGGCTATCCGGACCCCCCACAAAACTCCTACCTAAAGGTCATGTTTCAAAGATTTCAACCATGCTAAGAAGTCTCCTAAGAACAACTCATTCCCCTCCCAAGACAAATGCACACCATCCCCCGAATACATCCTGTCATCATTAATACAGCTATGAGAAATAGAATGCAATGTCCTGGAACGGAACAACCTACTCACTTTATTGTTAAGCTTCCTAACAGAGTGATTCAAAGCAGGTATAGAGATAGCCCCCCGCCACACCTTTCGTGGAATCAAATGGGACCATGCAATCGTGCACCCCGGAACTCTCCTCGCCAACCAACTTACCGTGGAAAGCATTGCTTCCAGGAGTAGTCGTCTACCGATGGTGACCAAATCATTGCCCCCAACATGCACTATAACTATAGACGGCGGTGACCTTGTCCGCCCTAACAAACCCTCAAAAAATGTTTGAAACTGGTCAATACAGAGACCGCCCCTTCCGTAGAAGGACATCCTGTACCCGTATTCCCCAGCTACGTGAATCATGTCACCTGCTTTGAATACGTCTGCGGCACGCCTCACGTATGAGTGGCCCACGACCCACACCTCCTTTTTCACAGCCGGTGATGTCTGACCGCTGGCCCGGTGTAAGGTCGACTGCATAGTCCGCCCCGCCTCGTAGGCTTGCGTAACTGAAACCAAACAAAAACAAGAAGCGTGAGTACAGAGTACATAATTACAGCTTCACAACATGTGCAACCGCACATATCTTTTATAACAATTGGAGGACCAACGCCCCATTCGTTTCACTTGCTCCACATTAAGACCCCTGGCTGTAGCTTCCGTAGCAGCCCCTATCCGAAAGGAATGGGTCCCAAATTCGCCCGGGTTCAAGCCCGCAGCGGCAACTGACATCGCAAGCACCCGCTGAAACTGAAATTTCGTCAGTGGGGTGGCGTCCGCGTGTCTTAACAAAGTCCCCCCCCATGATGCCACCCTTCGTGCTAGGTAATCCTCTAAACACTTTACCGGACATATGGAGGACCCTGGAATCCTGC
The DNA here is from genome assembly GCF_964263255.1 of Lissotriton vulgaris. Classification (NCBI taxonomy): domain Eukaryota; kingdom Metazoa; phylum Chordata; class Amphibia; order Caudata; family Salamandridae; genus Lissotriton; species Lissotriton vulgaris. Next base: position 33,573 of record NW_028252950.1, read on the forward strand.
GTATGATGACGCAGTCACCCATCCCATCCTGGTCAGTCTTAGACCTTACAAAGGAGACAGTCATTGTTTCTCCCCTGATCTGAACGTGTTCCCGGCACAAACCCCCCGCCACATCCAGTTTGTTCCTTGCAACTAGTTCGCCTACCCGCATTGCTCCGTGAAATGCTAGCGTAAACGCGGCTCGGAACAGCACTGCCTCAAACTGAGATGAACATGTGGCAGGAAGTGTAGCCAACAACTGGGACAATCTATCCAAACCTATCGGGCGCCTTTCATCTACTCTGCGACCCTCAAGGCGTTGCCACCCACGCAGCGCTTTCTGTACAACGAAGGACGCTGTTGGGTCCTGGATAGCGTGTGCTCTGGCAACAAAGGAAATGGCAGCACGATGCCTCTGGGCCGTAGCCACCGATTTCCCAGCCCTACGTAAGGACATCAGGAAATTCACCACCCATTCCTCATGACCCCAAAGTCGCTCTCTATCACTCCCCAAAAAGGCTAAATAGGCCCGAAACGCCCCTTCATATGCCTTCCTCGTCCTTGGTGCTAGACTCTCTCCCACGAGGTGACGAAGTTCGGGGCACCGAGAGACCAGAGAGCTTCGGTAAAGGGTGCCGGCTCCGGGTCCGCTGAGGGAAGGAAACCCGAAAAAGCCTGCATTTGAAAACGAGACAGTGCGTCAGCTGCCTGATTCATCACCCCTGGCACGTGTTTTGCTCTGAATAGCACGTTCAATTGCATACATAGTAAAACAATTTCTTTAAGCAGTCTTAAGATCAGTTTACAACGTGCTGCCTGACTATTGATGCACTCGACCACAGTCATATTGTCCGACCAAAATATGACCGAGTGATTTTTGAACGCATCGGGCCATGTTCTCAAGGCCACCAAGATGGGAAACAGTTCGAGGAAAGCAATATTACTCGTCAGACCCTTCTCGTGCCACCAAGTCGGCCATCTTTGTGCCGACCATTTTGTGCCGAAAATGGCGCCAAAACCTATGCTTCCCGCCGAATCTGTCCATAGCCCCAGCTCCTCAGAAGAGACGGCTGGTTTGTTCCAGACGATTCTACCATTGAAATCCGCCAGGAATGCTAACCAAATACGCATGTCCTGGCGGATCTCGGCCGATAGTCTCGTGCGATGATGGCCTTCTTTAAGGCCGACCATCGCTTGGGCAATTGAACGGGAAAAGGGGCGGGCCATTGGTATCACCCTCAGGGCAAAATTCAACTGTCCCACCACTTGCTGTAATTGTTGCAGCGTAACTTTTGATGCATTTATACACAGTTGCAGCGCAGCCCTGAACTTCAACACTTTCTCGGCTGGCAAACGGAAACACCCCTCAATGGAGTCCAACTCGATCCCCAGAAACTCGAGGCAAGTCGTAGGACCCACTGTTTTACCCGGCGCCAATGGCACGCCTAACTGTTTCATTAACACACAAAATTCGGCCAAGGCCCGGCCACATTCAAGACCCCCGGCTGCCCCCAGAAATAAGAAATCATCAAGGTAGTGCATTACATCTTGGAAACCCGTTTTCTTTGTGAAAACCCATTGTAGAAAACAACTGAATTTCTCGAAATAAGCACAGGATATAGAACACCCCATTGGCATACACCTATCCATGTAATAACAACCCTGAAACATGAAACCTAGGAGACGCTGGTCGTCTGGGTGTACCGGGAGCAATCGGAACGCTGACTCGATATCTGACTTCGCCATCAGCGCCCCGGGCCCCAGGCGATTCAAAATGGCTACGGCCTCATCGAAGGATGCGTACCGCACCGAACACACTTCTGGATCGATTGCCTCATTTACGGAAAGACCTCGTGGAGCTGATAAGTTATGAATTAGTCGGAACTCTCCAGGTTCTTTCTTGGGGACTACCCCTAAGGGAGAACAAACAAAATTCTGGACTGGGGGTACACTAAACGGGCCAGCGACCCGACCTCGAGTCACCTCTTTTCGGATCTTTTCCTGTACTACGGTTGTATGCTGCAGGACGGAAAGTTGGTTTTTACTCTTATCCACGCCCTGAAAGTCCCCTACCGGGATGCGGAAACCATACGAAAAACCGTTTCGCAGCACCCCAGCAGAAGTACGATCCGGGTAGTCACTGAGCCAAGGGATCATTGCCAGGGTATCAATGGGAGTGGGTAAAGGCGCCCCTCGGACTATATTAGACCTGTTTGGCACCTCCTCTCCCCCCGTTATCACCCGTTCTGGCTCTGCACGAGGCTTCAGGATGGGACGACCCACAACCACTACATTCATGTTTGAATTTACACGATCCCTGCGGTCTCGTACATTTTCCTCTGTTGTAATTAAAACAGAAACCCTTTCTTCCGGTATTGCCGGTAGGTTTCGAGTGATCGTCGGCCCCCGAACCATAACCGAAAGGGCGTCCCCGCATATTGTCGGGAGGATTCACCCACATTACTTCCCACCAATGGCATTTTTAACATCCCTGACTCCTTCTTTTTATCCCAGGTCAAGGCATCATAACAATCCCAGGTTAAACTTTTATTATGCTCCTTTTCCTTTCTGAACATATTATCGTAACAAAACCAATGATTCCCCGGATGCGATGTCGAGTACCCCATGATTCGTGATTGGTAGATTGGGAACTCGGAAAGCAACTCAGGCCTACGTTCGCCCAGGATTGATGTAAAGATTCCCCAGGCATTGCCCCAATTGGCGATATTCTCATTCACTTTAAAGGCGGCCATTTTTGCGCGCCAAACACTCGGATGCATTAAGTCCTTCTGACTCTTTACATGCTCCACCTCATAATGATCAACAAGTAACGAAAAAATGTTCACATACTCCCCCGCCCAAATCTTTTCCTTAATTGCCAAAGGAACATGTTGCCCCAACTTTTCTCTCCGAGAGGGTGTTGACTCATCCCTCGCAATCGGCAATGGCCGCTTACCTGCACCTGACGCTGCCTCTGTGGTCGCAACCGTCCCTGGTGTCTTGTCCCCCACTGCAGCCGGCACCGGCACCTTGGCTGCTTCCCGCTTCTCACGCAATTGCTTAACCAGCTCCTGCGCTTCGACAGCCGTGGCGCCCTCGTTACCTTTTCCCAACCACGCTGCCAATTGTGCTGCCAACTCGGGCGGCATATCATCCTCGGACACGGGGGTGATCGGATTCCCCTCCTCTGGCACGGGAGTTGGAGCCTCGAGCGGGGCACTGGGACCGGGGATCTCCTCTCCCGCTGCCCCCCTCCTGGGCCTCTTGTTTTTCCCTCCCGGGGCTGCTCCCGCCAAAGGACGTTTTGGACCCCTTTCCTCATTCATGTCCACCCGCTTCCTTAGCTCGGACATCTCCTTCACGAGAACACGCAGCATCTGGTCGGTATTCATGCGCTTTCCAACCTTCTTCGGCATTCTCCAACAAAATAACTGAAAAACAAACAAGAACGATTAAAACGCTCAAAATTGGCTCTTCGTTCCGTCTCGAGCTCACGTGCAGCGGGGAGGTGCAGCTTCAGAGCACAGGAACAAGAGGATGTCTTCTGGTCTTGCGTCTCTTTTTATCCATCTTCAGGGCGGGCGTAAACCCGCCCCTGCCTGCCCCGAGGGCGTGGCCGGCGGCGTCCGTGTCTAGGCCAGCCCACTCAAGGGCGGGAAAAAGCGCGCCCCGGCTACGCCGCTTCGGGCATACCAGCCGAGACGCGCCTCCCGCCCAAAAATGTCTTCCCGGGGGGATCGAGGCACTCTGCCATACGTTCGGGGGGACCGAGTGGTCGCCCCTTTCCAAATTGACCCTGAAGTAGAGGGTAATGTTGAAGATAATGTACAGGTTTCCAGTACAGATAATCTTCAGAAGGAAATTGCCACTTTTCAGATGAAATCAAGTGAGAGGCCTAATTTCACTTGTGTATGTTGTCAACGCACTTATTATAAGAATCAGACTAAGGTAGTGGATTTATATGCAAAAAGTGAAAGGGAAAATAATAGTGAATGGAAGGATTTTGCCACATACTTGATGGTAGAAAATTATTTTGATTTAGGATCGGATCAACGTGTGTGTACTTATTGTTGTAATAAATTAAACCAAAACCAGATGCCTGCTAGGGCAGTTCATAATAATCTGGAATTGGTTGAGATTCCTTCTGAATTGAAGGATTTAAATACTTATGAATGTATTTTGATTCAAAGTATCCATCCCTTTCAGGCTATTGTAAGAATGGAGCCAAAGACAGGGAAGTTGCCTCCAGCAGATTTACAGAGAGGATTAAAGGGAAGAGTTGTTTATTTGCCTCTAGATTTGAACAAAAACATTAACACAATTGGAATAGAAAAAGTGGAAGAGGAACCTCTGGTTATCTTGGTTAATGGGGTTCCGACAAAGAATAAGAAAATATGGCAAGATTTAGTGGATGTTAGGAAAGTCAAAAAGGCAACAGTGTATTTGAAGACAAATAATAAGTACTATAAGAATGTATATGTTGCAGAAGAGGAAGTAAGTGATGAAGAGGATAGCGATTTGTGTGCTGGCCAAATTGAGAAAGTAGAGGCCTCTAAAAGTGAAGAAATATATGAACATTATAGTGTTCATCCTTTGCATTCCAAGGAAGTCATGGGGAATGCTATTGAGTTGTTTCAAATGAAACAAGCTAAAGGGAGTTCCATTAGTGTTTGGGAGGAAAGTTTGGAAGCTCGGTGTTTCCCACAGCTATTTCCCACAGGTCGAGGAGGAAGATATGATGAGCGACCTCATCAAATTCCTGCGTCTGAATACCGGACTTTACGATTGTATGCAGAAGATCCTAGGTTTCGTCAATGCATTCCCTATTTGTTTCATCTCCTGTTTGAAAGCGATCTGTCTGGACTGTCATATGCAGTGAACCACATCTTAAAAAGTGGTATACAGATGCGAAATATCTCGGCAAGGGACTTTATGCATAAAGTCAATGTCCAAGACAGTATTTTGGATTCTCACTTAATTAATCTCATGGCGTGTCAGCGTGGTACTAATGAGTACTGGTACCGTCGTCATGGTGATTTAAAATGTATGCTGAGGAACTTAGGAACTCCGACATGGTTCCTCACTCTCAGCTGTGCCGAGTATGGCTGGGAAGACTTACTTGAATTTCTACGAGAGGCAAATGGAAATATTGAAAACATTGAATTCAAGACACCTGGAGAACTCTGTTCTTTGGATCCTGTGAATGTGTGCAGGTACTTCAATCATAGATTTGAAGCTATGATGTCTTTCATCACAAATAAGAAGAATCCACCTCTTGGAGAGGTGTTGGATTTCTTCTGGAGAAAGGAGTACCAAGCAAGAGGTGCTCCTCATATACATATGTTGTTGTGGATCAAGGATGCACCTAAATTTGGAACAGATCCGGATGACTTAGTGATGAATTTCATAGAACAGTATTCTACGTGTGCTGTTCCAAATGCAACGGAGAAGAAAAGCCTAAGAGAACAAGTTCTACGTTTCCAAAGCCATCGTTGTGGAAAGTATTGTCGTCGTAAATTCAGAAACAAGGACAAGTTCTACACCAAATGTCGTTTCAACTTTCCACGACCGGTGATTTCTAAAGGAAAAGTGAACAGTTTGATGTCTTCACTGCGACATAATGTGACGAGGAAATCACCCAAAAATACATACAATTTGAAAAGGAATGAAGAGTCCAAGTACATCAACGACTACAACCCAGTGATTTTGTCCATGTGGAATGCTAACATGGATATACAGTTTGTGGGTGACAACTGTATGGCTGTGGCTCGGTATGTGACATCTTACATCACCAAAAAAGAAAAGACAGAACTGAAGGATATGTGGGAGGACATTTCCCATGAAAAGAGCCTCAGCAAGAAGTTGTACAGTTTCAGTCTGAAGATGTTGTCGCATCGAGAAATCGGAGCTTACGAATGTTCAGATCGATTGTCTTCAGCAAGTCTCTATGCCACATCCAGGAGTATTGTTTGGGCGAGTCTTGGTCTTGCTGCAACGCGAAATCGGGTTCTAAAACCTGTCCGGGAAATTGAATATTTGGCAGAAAAGGAACCAAACAGTACCGACATTTTGAAGACCAACATGTTGGATACATATTATCCAAATCGAAGCAGTCACCTTGAGAATGTTTGTCTATATGAGGTTCTACAAAATTATATATTCAAGAGGAACATCAAAGAAGATATTGAGAAAGGAGTGTATGCTGTAATTGGAAGTGAGGGATGCCTGGTCAAGCAAAGAAAATGCCAATTAGTAAACCATCGAAAATTGAGTGGCGAATCTTCAGAAAAAAAGGAGTTTTTCTATTTAGCACTTTTGCAACTTTTCAAGCCTTGGCGTGCAGAAGAGGAACTGCTTGGAGATTTCCTCTGTTATGAAGACTCTTTCACTGCTGCTAAGGATAGCATAGAATGTCCTGCTTTTCCCAAATATCAAGAAATGCTAACTTTGGAAATTGAGCAGGAAGCAACGATTGCAGCCGAGATTGCCAGAGACAGTTCTCAGGACAGTCAGAGTTCTGTTTCATTGAGTCAAGATCCACTTGGAGGACCTATTATTGAAAATGAAGCTGCCACTGCTATGAATGAAGTGGAAAGAGCCATGGCACATGCTCAGGAGGATTCAGTTAACTTAGAAGACTTGGAAAAACAACTCAACGTTGAGCAGAGGAAAATATATGATGAAGTTACCAAGCAAATTGAGCATGGATTAAGTCATGAGAAGAAAGAGTGCTCATGTACATCGTTGAAGCCTGTCCTACTGTATGTGAGTGGAGAAGCGGGAACTGGAAAAAGTTTCCTCATTAAAGCAATTTCATGCTATCTGCAGGAAAGGACTGAGTCATCGCTGTCTTGTGTTGTCACCGCTCCTACTGGACTTGCAGCACATAACATTAAAGGTATTACATTGCATCGTCTACTGATGCTGCCGGTGGAGCATGACAACAAATTACAATATCACAAGTTATCTGGGGATGCTTGCTGTGAAGTTTCAAGAGTCTTGAGGAAAATGAAACTACTTATCATTGACGAAGTAAGCATGGTTTCCAATGTCATGCTTGCCTTTGTGCATTTGAGAATGCAAGAAGTACTTAAAACTGAATATGATGTGTTATTTGGTGGAAAACACATCATTGTTTTCGGAGATCTTCTGCAGCTGACACCAGTAAAAGGAGAACCTGTGTTCAAAATACTCACGCATGAAGATACCAGGAAGTGCCTAGGGAGCATTGGCAACGTCAATATATGGTTAAACTTCAATTATGCTGAACTGCATGAAAATATGCGTCAGGCAAAAGATGAAGAGTACAAGAATATTCTACAAGATATTAGAATTGGAAAAGTGACCGAGCATGGAAAAGAAGCTTTAAATGCACGATTACTTTCAAATTTATATCCCGAACAAGAGATTGTGGCTGAGAATATTTTTCAGAAAATTACTGAGAAGAAATCCGGAATATGTTTGCTGCCAACTCTTGCAGAATGTGCCATCTTCAACAACAAAATGTTGAATTTAGAAAAGCAAGAGATTGTGAAACTTGAAGCTATTGACAAAATAGAGCACATGGGATCAACAATTATTTTGTCAGAAAATTTGAAATCAAAATTGGATTCATTAGAGAAGACTATATCTAAAACAGCGGGTTTTGAAAAGACTTTGAATGTGTGTTTAAATTGCCGAATCATTTTGAGAAGAAATTTACATGTTGAAAGAGGTCTGGTAAATGGATCAATGGGTAATGTTGTTGATTTTGAGAAGTACAGAAATAGAGATGGAATAGAATTTTTAAAAATTAAATTTGATGGCATTGAGGAAGTACAGCTAATTGGTCGTTGTTCTGCTAGGTTTTTGCTTGTTAAAGACTTATATGTTCGCCGTAAACAGTTTCCTGTTTGCTTGGCATATGCGGTAACAATTCATAAATCGCAAGGTTTAAGTGTAGACAGTGCATTGGTGAATATTGGCAGTTCTGTGTTCAAGGAGGGTATGGCATATGTGGCATTGTCACGAGTTAGAACTTTATCAGGATTGTACTTGATTGACTGTGATGTCACAAACATTTGTGCGGATCTAGATTGTGTTAAGGAATACAATAGGTTAAGAAGAGAGTATGCGCCACATTTGCCTCAATATCCTTTGTTTGAGAAACGTGTGGTAGGCCGCAAACGTAGAAATATCAGTAATAGTAGGGAGGTTGTTGCAAAAAGACTAAAAGTCAATGAACCGAAAATTGTTAGCAGAAAGAAAGTGGATTCTGTTGAAGATGTTGTCGGTTTTCAATTTGAAAACAGTTCTGGTGTCAACTGCTATGCAAATGTAGTGGTTAATGTTCTCTTTTCACTAGAGAGTTTAAAAGAACAGATTCTGTTGAATTCAGAACAAATTTTATGCTGTTTGTTGAATTCTGTTTTTGAGAAATGTAGCACTGATCGAACAAAAGTAGAAAGTGTGTCTGAAGTTCGTTATCTGTTAGATGAATGTTCAGGTCAAACAGACTTCTCTGAAAATAATCAGCAAGATTGTCAGGAGTTTTTAATGTATATGCTTGATGTATTGCAAGATGAGGGTGTAGATGTAGATCACCTGTTTGGGCTTTCTTATCAATGGCAGCATGACTGCGAGAATTGTAGGGTATCAAGTACTACTAGTGTAGACTCAGAAAGATTTATATATTTAACTTTGCCAGACAGTAAATCAGTCTCCTTTAATAAGCTAGTAAATGCAGCGGATCACAACATGGAGTGTAGCCAATGTAAATCTGAAATGATGTCAACATTATTTATACGTAGATATGGACAGTATGTCATTTTAATGATTCAACGATGTAGGCCTGATGGATCAAAATTGTCAACTTTAATAAAAAATTTTGTGGCTTCTCAGCTTTCAATATCAGGAAGGACTTTTGTAACTGTAGCAATTATCTATCACGATGGTCCTTCAACAACATCAGGACATTATACAGCTTATTTAAAGTCTCGAAACGGCTGGTCATTCTGCAATGATTCCGTTGTAACTTTCAAAAAAAAATTGCCGTTTGACCTTAAAAATTCTTACCTGGTGTTTTTAAAACCAAAATTTTAATGGAAGAATCTCGGGATTTCCTGTGAAGAATTGCAAAAGGTTCATGAAGTAGAGGGAATGTAAGTCTGCCATGCTGTCTAGATTATTGGTCCAAAACTTTTAATTATAATGTCAATTTAAAAATCCAACTATATAAACCTGATGCAAGTAAGTCTGCTTCATAGTAAGCAGTATCAGTGTCATAGGAAAAGGAGAACATGAGTGACAAAGAAGGGTAAGATATTAGTAGTCCAGGATTGTGAAAATAATCTTAAATGTATTCTTTTTGAAAGTTGCGAAAATAGAAAATGTCGGGATTTGATTGGAAGAATTACAAGAGTTGCGAATCGCGGCAACATGATTTGGCCTAGTGGAAACATGTGATAGAATGAGAGAAGTCTTTTCTTCTATGTAACATATTTTTCGTATCGATGGAGGTTTTCTTTCAGAAAGTGGCGGGCTGAAAATATTTATAGCACAACAGAGTGGATGCTGTTCATAGGAGATCCTTCGACGTCATTGAAAGTAAGTTAATTTTAAGGAGTTTTGAAATCAGATTTCTTAGGTTGTATGGGTTTTTAAACACAGTCATTTTGATTGTTTTTTTTTCCCCGCTGTTACATGATGAATACCTTCAAGTCACTGATTTAAGTGAAATTTGATACATTCTGAGAACAGCAAAAATAAACCATATAACATGTATAATTAATGTTCTTTTGTTTGTACTTATGATATACATTTAGAAATGTGAGGTAGATATGGAGAAACTGAGTCTTCTGTAAGTGTCAATTTTAATGCTTACAGTGCTGTACTTCTGGGTACTGTTTTTTTTAAAAAAAGGAATAGGCCTCACCTCAAAGAAAGCTCTTCAAAGCAGACATCTTATTTGCATCCTGAAACTATCATTTAAAATATTAAACACAATTTTATGATGGCTTTACATCTTTTTTGCGCTGCTATTGCATCACTATTGTGAGACATCAGCAGTGCAAAAGAAGTACCATGTTCCAAAATAGGTCTCAGTTCATCAGCATGAAGATACTGTTTGTTTAAAATATATATCTTTAGGATTGTGTAGGGGACGTAGAGAAGCAGAGGCTTCTGTAAATGTCAAAGTTGTTGAAAAAGTGTTTCTTCTTGAACCTTTTCCCTTTTCTTTTCTAATTTTTAAATACATGTTGTAATATTTCTGGAAATGTTTGTTCTCTCTTTTACAGATTGAAAGTATGAAAAAATATTTAAAAAAGGTAACAAGAATTATAAGGTAAATGTTTTCTACTCTTTTTACACGCAATGCACTGCTGATGATGTCACTGACCATGTCATGAATGATGTAATAATAGGACATGATTTACTTCATTGGTAGGCCTTCACATGCTTTATCTGCTCTGTATTCTTCAACAAGTGTAAAATTGATCTGTAACCCTGAGTAGGTCTCACCTTAAACAAACCTCAGGAGACATCACACCTTATCGTCATCCTGAATTAATAAATAGATCTATTAAACACTATCTCTGGTTTACTCCCTATAGCTGGCTTTCTTTTTACATTACTCTCTGTTTACTTCCCTTATACTAACTCTTCTTTTTTTAAAAAAAATATTTTTTTGGTTCGCTTCAAGTTCGCGAACCGGGCAGCGAACTTGAAGCGAACCAAAAGAAATAGAGCTTGCCAGAGTGCTAAACATTCTAGCAATTTTATTTCAAAGGGGAGGTAGTTCTGAAAAGAACTTTTTTTTATGTTTTTGTTGTTTTATTTATTTATTTATTTTTTCTGAACATTTTTTGTTTTTTTTGTATTTTTAGAACAGTTTTATGTTTTTTTTGTGTTTTTCATGGAGGGGAAACAACAAAAAAACAGGCATTGAAAAGGGCTCAACAGGAGCAAAGAAAAAATTACTGCTTGGGTGGGTTAGGGCAGTTATGGTTATCAAACACCAAGTTGATTAAATTTACGCTCATGTTGCCACATGAGAGCATAGCACCACAATGTATGCACGTAAACTTCATGTGCTTAAAGTTTGGCTGTATGTTTGGCACAGTTTCCTGTGCCTCTCTTGCACTCAAAGATATATTTGAAGTTGATTTGGCCACAGGAGTTGTCGGGGGATTATCTTGCAGGTCCCTTAACTCTGCCCGGCTGTAATTTAATGGATGCCACCTGACCATATGGCGATGCATAGTATAGTTGCCCATACTATACTTTTTCTCTGTGCCTCGAGATAATCTTTTTTTACAAATTAGGCAGGTGGCATATTTGGCATTAACCTTCTTCTCCCCTCGAGGAATTGAGAAAAACTGCCAAATAAAACTTATTTTCCTTCGGGAAACACGGGGCAACTCCTGAATAAATTCAGGTTCATCAGTGTCCTCTTCTTCTAAGTCGTCCTCTTCCTCCTCTCTGTTGGAGATGAATTGTGATGGTGGTCCTCTCTTGTCATGAGGAGGTTGAGGTGGTGGTGGGGGTCCACCAGCTGAAGCAAAGATAGAAGCCATTGCAATCAAAATGGAAAATGGTCTTTCTCTCACCAAGATGAAAGTCAGAGTGAGGAAAGAAGAAGGGGTTTACATGATTTGGGAAAAGCAAAAGTTCCGAACCAATGAAAAGTGTTATTTTTAGGTCACATGACCTAGTCATACATCATTTGGAAACCAAAAGTGAAATGAACCAATGAAAAGTTTGATAAACAAGTCACATGACTTGTTCCGTTTACGTTACGCGGTGCACGCGGCGTCCCGCATCGTTTCTTGTTCGCGGTCCGGAGCACTTTCGGGAGCGCTAAAGCGGCGCGTCATAAGACGCATTACGCGACAATGATACGTTGCGCTTCTGAGACGCGTCACAGTTCCGCTAACGAAACGTTTACCGGTTCGCGTATTAGATCGCGGCATCAAGATGAGCTAATGGAAAGCTTCCCGGTTCGCTTACCGGAAGCGAAGAAAAAAAATATTTCAATAAAAATTATCAATAAACATCTAAAATATATTTTGGGTTTTAAAGAAGAATACATTTTACAGCTACAGATGTTAGCTTTTAAAAAACCAATGAAATTCACAGAAAAAACCATAGGTTATAGTCCATATATAGTTAGGAATTAGCATTTACAAAACCTTGAAAATTCAATGAAAAAACCATTGGTTATAGAACATATATAGTTAGAAATTTGCATTTACAAAACCTTATTTTACTCGCATAAAACCATTGAAATTCCATATATAGTTAGATGCACTAACTATATATCGCGCACCCGCAATCCACTGCGGATGATGTCACATATTACATCATTCATGACATGGTCAGTGACATCACTGATGACATCACTGATGACATCTCAAATGACATCACTGATGACATCTCAAATGACATCACTGATGACATCACTGATGACATCTCATTTGACATTACTGATCACATCACTGATCATATCTTTCATGTGATAATACGATGAACCTCTTCAGACTCTAATATAACCTTAGATACAATCAGTGTAAACAGACACTCACAGACTGTCACTCATCCATGGAGTTACTCACACACCTAGTCAGTCATGCAAAGAATCAATCACACCTCCATTTCCTCAACTATACAGTTATACAAACTTTACTTATTCAAACATATACTAACACATATTTACTCTCTTATACAATCCCTGATACAAGTTCACAATGATCCATACAGCCACTCACAAATTCACTGGCTCTTATGCACAGTTATTTATATATGTCAACTCTCACATGTACTGTGTTTTACATATGTACTTACTTTGACATGTAGCACTGAGATATCCATTCACTCACCAATACACTCATGCACACAGTCAACCGCCCATACAGCTGTTTCCACATGCACTTTTGAAACCATACATCTAGTGAATCAACTGCTCACACATCTATGCACAGAGTCATACACCTCCCAGCCACCCACACACACACTCAGTCTCCCATACAAATACTTGGGCAACCAATCAATAACCCATATAGTTACTCATATAGCTACTGATCAACATATGCAGCAGTTTGTAGAACAACAGATATAATGATGCACAAATTAAAACCCAGTCACTAACCCATGCACTTAGTGAGACACATTTAATCACTCACTCATACAGTCAGTCATGCACCTACTAAATCCTTCATCCAGACACTTATACATCCACTCATTCTTCAATATGTAAGACATATTTTAACTTTACAGAAACATACAGTCACTGGATGTTGTCATCAGTGATGTCATCAGTGATGTCATTTGAGATGTCATCAGTGATGTCATCAGTGATGTCACTGACCATGTCATGAATGATGTAATATGTGACATCATCCGCAGTGGATTGCGGGTGCGCGATATATAGTTAGTGCATCTAACTATATATGGAATTTTAATGGTTTTATGCGAGTAAAATAAGGTTTTGTAAATGCAAATTCCTAACTATATATGTTCTATAACCAATGGTTTTTTCATTGAATATATATATATATATATTCACTGAAAAAACCATAGGTTTTACACACGTTATAGTTAGGAAGTACCATTTGAAAAACCTATGAAATTCACTGAAAAAACCATAGGTTTGACACCAGTTATAGTTAGCTGGAAATTTTACTGACATAAAACCAATGAAATTCCACGTTATAGTTAGTTGGACTCACTATAACTTGCGCGTGTAATGCACTGCTGATGACATTACATATTACATCACTCATGACATGGTCAGTGACATCACTTATGACACCATCCAGTGAATGTGTGTCTTTCTAAAAAATAAATATGTTTTATATATGTATATGTAAAGGTCGAGGGAAGAATAAATGTTTAAATTATTGTCTTAATGAATGTTTTTTTCAAAAGAAATGATTGGATAACTGGCTTATTAAGTGTACCTTAGTGAATACATATATTAGCGAGTAATGTTTAAATATTTAAATATATGTATCAGTGTTTCACTTTGTGAATAACTGGCTGCATGGGTTGATGAGTACCTACATGTGTAGGTATTTGGGTTCTTAGATGTTTTTTTAGTATCAGTATGAGTGTTTCTATGGTTTCATGGGGGTATTACTAATCACATAGATGCATGAATGACTAACTCTCTCTTTGTATGTGTTTAGAAGACACCATATGTGCAGGACTGTATGGGTGGTTGAGTGTGTATAGTTTTATATGCAAATAAATGGATGTTCAATAGTTTATTTGCATGTGTGAGTATGTGTGTGAGTAACTTTTGGATGATTGTCGGTGTGTAACAGAATGTATAGGTGTATCACTACATATGATGAGTGAGTATATGTATGAGTGACTATATAGAACTGTTGGTGAATGAGAGAATGTGTATATAGATGGTGGAATTACTGAATTGGTTGTTGTACTGGTATGGGTATGTCCATTTTTTTGAAAATGTTAATTTCTATTTTCCAATATGTGTTTTAAGGGTTACATTACACTTAAAGGAGGTCTGTCATCAGTGATGTCATAAGTGATGTCACTGACCATGTCATGAGTGATGTAATATGTAATGTCATCAGCAGTGCATTACACGCGCAAGTTATAGTGAGTCCAACTAACTATAACGTGGAATTTCATTGGTTTTATGTCAGTAAAATTTCCAGCTAACTATAACTGGTGTCAAACCTATGGTTTTTTCAGTGAATTTCATAGGTTTTTCAAATGCTACTTCCTAACTATAACGTGTGTAAAACCTATGGTTTTTTCAGTGAATTTCATAGTTTTTTTGAATGCTAGTTCCTAAGTATGTAATCACGTTCGTAACTACATAGTGTCACCGCCTACACGTCCTGAGAAGCGCATGTAAAGTCACGTGACTTGAAAACAAAACTTCCAATTGGTTATTAGTAGTTTCTGTTCTGGAATATACACGAAACACTCCACCCACTTTCCTCACAATCATTTCTACTCTCAAGAGACAACAACGTCGAGCAACTTCCGGAAGTCTTTGCTGAAATGGCTTCCCTACCATATTCATCTTCCGAATCTGAAGGAAATGAGCGACCACCGTTAAGAAGAAAAAAGGAATCTTTCATTTGGCAATTTTTCACTTATCCTGAAGATCAAAAGAAAGTGAATGCGCCAAAAGTAACCTGCATGATATGCAATTCGGAGCTCTCAAGAGGAAATCCAAATAAAAAATATTCCTTTTCTTCACACACCATGCAGCGGCATGTTAAACAAAGGCATCCTGAGCATTATGCAAAAGCATCGACAAGAGCCCTGGCCACGCTATTACCATCAGAGGTGGCCAGCACATCTTCTGGTGTACGACCTGTATCTCCATCGAGTGCTGAAATGGACTTGAGACCATATCTTGCAAAGGTGCATATGAAATGCAACAAGTGTGGAGAAATTCTTTTATATGGAGAGCAGAGCCTCGTTCTTATTAAACTCAAAATTGACAGTCACAAATGCCCCAAGAAAAGATAAATTTCTTCACTTCATTTTCAAACTATTACATACTGAAAAATGTAGTAGCAACTTTAAGAAAGCGAAAGCATTATAACACTTCTTTCCCCCCCCAAAAAAAAAAAAAAAAAAGTTTTTTTCAGAACTAACTCTTTCTACCAAAACGTGCTCCAAGAGCATATTATGAGATATTTTTTCGCCGCTTTATTTTAGTGCGAGACTGGGTGCGCGCACCCTCCTATCGCGTACAGGACCTGACACTTGCATATGAAGTCATGTGACTTCAAAACAACACTTCCAATTGGTTCTTGGTAGTTTCTATTCTGGAATTTACACGCAGCACTCCACCCACTTCCATCACTTTCTTTTCTACTCTCAAGAGACAACAACGTCGAACATCTTCCCGAAGACTTCGGTACAATGGCTACCGTTCCGCATTCATCTTCCGAATCTGATGAAAATGAGCGACCACCTTTCACAAGAAAAACGGAGGCCACGCTATTACCATTAGAAGTAATCAACACATCTTCCGGTGGACGACCTGTATCTCCATCGAGTGCTGAGATGGACTTGAGACCATATCTGGCGAACGTGCACATGAAACGCAACAACTGTGGAGAACTTCTTGTATATGGAGAGCAAAGCTTTACTCGAATTAAACACAAAATTGAGAGTCATAAATGCTCCAAGAAAAGTTAAATTTCTTCACTTTATTTGGATAGTATGACATACTGAAAAATATCATAGCAACTTTAAGAAATCATATGCATCAAAACACTTGTTTCCAAAAAAAAAAAAAAAAAAAAAAAAGTTCTTTTCAGAACTAACTCTTTCCACCAAAACATGCTCGAAGAGCATATTATAAGATGTTTTTTCGCCGCTTTATTTTAGTGCGAGACCGGGTGCGCGCACCCTTCTATCGCGTACAGGACCTGACACTCCCATGTGAAGTCATGTGACATCTAAACAACACTTCTAATTGGTTCTTGGTAGTTTCTATTCTGCAATTTACACGCAGCACTCCACCCACTACCATCACTTTCTTTTCTACTCTCAAGAGACAACAACGTCGAACATCTTCCCGAAGACTTCGATACAATGGCTACCGTTCCGCATTCATCTTCCGAATCTGATGAAAATGAGCGACCACCTTTCACAAGAAAAACGGAGGCCACGCTATAACCATCAGAAGTAATCAACACATCTTCCGGTGGACGACCTGTATCTCCATCGAGTGCTGAGATGGACTTGAGACCATATCTGGCGAACGTGCACATGAAATGCACGAACTGTGGAGAACTTCTTGTATACGGAGAGCAAAGCTTTACTCTAATTAAACAAATAATTGAGAGTCATAAATGGTCCAAGAAAAGTTAAATTTCTTCACTTTATTTGGATAGTATGACATACTGAAAAATGTCGTCGCAACTTTAAGAAATAAAAAGCATCATAACACTTGTTTCCAAAAAAAAAAAAAAAAAAAAGTTCTTTTCAGAACTAACTCTTTGTACCAAAACAAGCTTGAAGAGCATATTAGCTGATATTTTCTCGCCGCTTTCTTATAGTGCGCGACCGGGTGCGCGCACCCACCTATCGCGTCGAGACACGCATGTGCAGTCATGTGACTTTAAAACAACACTTCCAATTGGTTCTTACTAGTTTCTATTCTGCAATTTACACAGAACACTCCACCCACTTCCCTAGAAAACCAGTTTATCGTAAATCTTTTAAAGCCTCCTCTTATGAAATATTCGACATCAATCACATAGCAGAGTACTAAATAGCACTATATACACTCCGTCCCTTAATTATAAGAGACTTATTGCTATGTAAAATCAACTTTTGTTTTCCAAGATAATGTAAAATGCTGAGCCTATTACATAATTTTATTACACATATATGTTACTAGTCTCCTTCGAGTACTAACACCGTAGAAAATACCACCAATAGCGGTGATATTTTTTACACCGAGAACGGGCGATTTCTATCGCTTACAGCCCTTACAATTATAAAGTTTTATTTCCTAAGTCTCTGATCTCCAACTGTGCAACGTAGATCCCCTGTGTGTCGCAATAAGGTCCATAAACAAAAACTACAGAGCCAGCATTATAAACATACACAAAACAACAAAACGACAAGAGCCACCATGCTAATATATATCCTTAATATAATAAACCTCTGAGAATAAATACATATTTCCGTGGCAGCCCATAACACAAATGTGGCGTCCTCTGACTCTGCTCCATTACCAAACACCGTAACTCCCCGCCCCCCTCACTTTTCACTAAACTCCGCACTCCACCCCAGCCAAACCCCCTATTACAAACCCCCAACCTACCCTCCCTGCCCAAACCCACCATGAACCTCAAACCGCCCCTAGAAAACTTATAAGACACAGGATTACTAAAACTCAAAGAATACGCAACAGGCACATAATGTAAATAGTACATAAAGACACATATTTTTTCCAAAATACTATTTAAAAACATGTTCTATTTTTAATAAATCTATCATGCGTCTGACCCTCTACAACTGCTTTCAAAACGTGAACTATAAACCTCTACTTTTCATTTTCAAACCATACACTTTCTTCTGACCCTCTAGAACTGCTTTCAAAACATGAACTATAAACCTCTACTTTTCATTTTCAAACCATACACTTTCAATTACATTATTTTTTTTCCACAATTCATGTAATGTTACAAACCTTTTCTAAAATACACCAGTCCGTATCATTTATAAGGATTTATTTTCAGTCTTCATCAGTGACACTTTCTTCACATACAATAGAAATCACTATAACTTTTTAAACGACAATGCTAACACGGTAAAAATAACCCTTCATTTACTTTCCTTTAAGAATGCACACTATGTACCCCACGCATGCGTTTCTTAATCTTTGTATCTGGCAGCGAATACCGACCTTGAATCGGAAGAGATGAACAAGAGCGCCATTGTCACATTTAAAACTGAACGTTGCATCTGCTCACACACATATCTTTCACTAAGCTAACATTCACAGAAAACAGCATTGATGTAAAAAAAAATTGACCTTGCTTTACAACTCCCTCAAATCACTCCCTTATTTTTTAATGCATCCTCCAGTTAAAAAAAAAGCTACTTTTTTAATAACCACTAAGCAATATATAAGTGACTAGACTCCTAGAAAATTTATCAAGTCATTCTGCTCCTCTCCACTGCATAGCCGGCGACCTAATTCTGTGGAGTTGCTATACAACCGGCAGTGCTGCGCAGTTTCCTGTACCATCTTGGGAAATTCAAAATGGATGTCCCTCCTGCCTTCGCAAACGAGCCGGGCCACTTAGAACTATTTCGCCAGAGGATGCTTGACTACTACGGCATCTTACCACTCTCGACTTTGAATACTTCATATCGATTATCATTTCGATATTCGCATTTCACCTGTGTGCAGCCTGTATTTCATTGCCTGAGCTGTGATTTCACGTGGGCCCTGGATTTATGTCTCTGCAATTTGGTACCTCCTGAACCGAATTACAATCACCTCATGAATCCGTTACTTGATCATGAACAGCTTTGTTACAACGGAGGGTTTATGGCCTTTGCAGCGATACAAGGAGTTCTGGGTCATTGGAATATATTCGCAGCGGCGCAAGATTTCCTAACAGAGAGCTACATCGAAAACCCACCGAGCTGCCCTATGATGGTAAAAGACACTCCAATAATGACAGATCATGAATGCTCCTTTCATCTTCTCAATTGGATGGCTGACATGTTTTCAGATGATAACAATGATTTCATGTTAGAGGCACTTGCTGCATACTTTGCCTACACAATGGACGCTTAACTCTTTCCTAACAGCGAGCTACATCGAAAACCCACCGACCTGCCCTCTGATGGTAAAAGAGGCTCCGATTATAACAGATCATCAGTACTGCTTTACTCTTTTCCATTGGATAGCTGACATACTTTCAAATGATAAAACTGATTTCCTGTTACAAGCAGAAGCTACCTATTTTGCCTAAACAATGCTTCAATAACTCTCAAACAAGCCATTGACGTCCTCATTTCCTTTTGGTTTTCTATATTCTTCACGTTCTTTTCCATATTTTCTTTTGAAGAACAGACCTATTTGCTTTACTAACAGTGGACATTATGATTTCGTGTTGTTTGACAGCTGATTCATAAAGTAATGATGTAGAACCACTTGCATTTTCATATATCGTTCCTAAACTGAAAGGCCAGAAACCTTCTTCCATTTATTAAAATATAGTATACTTCCTTATAAGAGTGTACAATGTTTTTTTCCAACTATATTCATTTTTCTTCAACTATAGCGTTTGTATTCCATGTACTACTGACAATACCAATTACTGTGTTTTTTGCAATTTCTGTACTCATATTACATAATGATTTGCCTTTAAAACAGTACATTTCTAAATAAACATTTCAAATATTCACGGTTTCTCTTTTAATCCATAATCTCAACTGAAATGATTTCATATTGAAAAACTGTTCATGGGTTCCACATAACCTTAACTGTAGTCACTGAGGACCTTATTTATGAAGACCTTCCACCGCCAGTGCCTCATTTTTTAAAATGGGAAAAAGTAACGCACCGGTGGCGCAAGGCCTTCATAAATAAAGTCCTGAATGTTTTCTTTTCTCGACCTCACTTACTGATACTAGAACCTGCAAGCCAATTACGGCCCGTGAACTCTTTCTTAGTAGGTCGCGCACCGTAAAGACAGTTATACCACTGTTAACATTTTTTTTTTTACTGTTACTAAGCACCGACACAGTTCCGCTTCACTCAGAGTTAATCACTGCTCCCACGCTTCTACAGGCCAGACGCTATGTCGTATTTCTCTCCTTATCACCCTTTCATCTCCACAATAACAAACAGTTGTCCGCCAGCCACCAGAGAACAGACTCAGATGCAGAGGCACCAAAGAGTGAACACATCACCAACTGCCATCTCCGGCTGTTTCCATGGTTACACCTCATTCTGCACCTTGCTGAAGGCACAGGTCAAAAGTTCATCTCTCAACGTTCTACAGCTAACTAAGAAGACTATTTTCCCTCCAGAAACACCTGCCAATCCACAACTCTGTTACATGTCTTGTTTTATCACACCCAATAGTACTTTTCGTTTAACATAAACATTGACCTGTTCACTCTCCACTTGTTACAATCAACCAATCATTTTTATTTTTTTAACCACACCCAGCCTCTTCCTTTTTCTTTATTTAAAATTTCAACTTCTAACTACCATTCCACTTCCAGAACCGATCGGACACGACTACAAATCCCTTGAAAATTAAGGTCTGGCTAATAGGACACAGTTATATTCACTGGAGTGAAAAATATGCAGTAAGCAGACGAATTTGCAACCTCAGCTTACCAAATGTACACATAACATGGATTTCCAAAAGAGGATTGAAATGTCACCAATTAATTCCATTGGTGAAAACTTTTATGCATCTCCCAGAACCAGACCTTATAATTGTGCACTGTGGTGGGAACGATCTAGGCACAATCACTGGGGTAGGTCTGGAAATGCTACTAAAAGACACCTTTCGACAATTGATGACACTTTTTCCTCGATCTGCATTGGTATATTCCAATATATGCCAAAGACAGAAATGGAATTGGTCCAATCACCATTGTGCACAATTTGAGAAAGCAAGGAGACATGTAAATAAATCTGTTTCTGCGTTCCTCAGAGATTATAGCATGGGTTCTATTTACCACAACAACTTGCGATACCACATGCAAGACGTCTATAGGAGAGACGGTGTTCATTTCACGAATGAGGGAAACAGAATCTTCCTCTGCAACATCAGGCTCTGCATCGGTACTTACTTATAAATGCAGAAAACACTCAATTAACACAAGGGCTCTTTTCAGAGCCACCTTATATCTAAGCACTCAAACTTCTGATTTACCTCCACTTTCACACTCTTGTAAATAGGTGTGCACGACCGGGTGCGCGCACCCCGTATTTTTTTTCGGGGGAAAATTATATCTTTTCGCATTTAAGGGCCTTACTACACACCCTGAGAAAACCTACGCAGGAAGACAATCTCTACCTTCTCCCCTTTCCATGTTTCAACGCTTTGAAATGAACAATATATTTACTCGCAGTGACAAAATGGCGGACAAAACTTCCTGATTTCCTTCGAATCGAACGTTAACAGACGTCACGCAGCCAAAAAAAATCCGCTCACGCGCAGCTGCTTGGGTGCGCGCACGTGTGCGCGCCTATAGATATATAATTGACTTTAACTTTAATTTTCTCAACAACTACTTAACGGATTTACACCATTCCAAAAAAAGCGTAATCTGCGAACAAGACTCTACAGTTTTGGCAAATTTCTTATAAATTCATTCACCCGTTCGAACTGTAGCCGAGTCTAAAGGTCCTATGGAAAATAACATTGAGAAAACACGTTTTGGGACCCCCCTTATATCTCAGCCCCCACTTGACCAATCCCCCCCAAACTTTCAGGGAAGGAGTGCAGCGAACCTAGCCATCTTCTTTGAGAAATTCGCAAAGACTCATCCACCTGGGCCAAAGTTATTCCAAATAGAATGTTGAGGATTTCCTATGGAAAACAATCCTAACTATAACTACCTACTGGCGACCGCCAGTAGGTAATATATATATCTGCGGACAAACTGCGGGTCCACGGCTGCCTCATTTGGGCAGCTTTTTGTGGTACAGGAGGTGCCTTTACTTACGGGGTGCTTGCGGGGACATTAGCAATCCCTTTAAAACTTTTTTTGCATGCGAATGGCGGCGGCGACCCACTTGGGTTTTATCAAACCACCAGTCCCAGAAAGCATTGCTTCAGGTTTCACACCTGTGCATAATCACTGAGGGTATTTACTGGTGCCTGCAGCTGCCGTCATGTCACATGTGCTGCCACTGAAGAGGGCGTTGGCCCAAAACGCGTCTGGCAGGAAAGAGACTCTGTTCGCAGCTCGCGCCCTTGCATTGGCATTAATTCCTACATGTAAGTGCATTCCCACCTAGGTGGCAACCTTTTCTTCCATTTGTTAGCGGCCGGCCACGGTCGCGGGTTTGCACATCTGCGGACAAACTGCGGGTCCACGGCTGCCTCATTTGGGCAGCTTTTTGTGGTACAGGAGGTGCCTTTACTTACGGGGTGCTTGCGGGGACATTGGCAATCCCTTTAAAACTTTTTTTGCATGCGAATGGCGGCGGCGACCCACTTGGGTTTTATCGAACCACCAGTCCCAGAAAGCATTGCTTCAGGTTTCACACCTGTGCATAATCACTGAGGGTATTTACTGGTGCCTGCAGCTGCCGTCATGTCACATGTGCTGCCACTGAAGAGGGCGTTGGCCCGAAACGCGTCTGGCAGGAAAGGGACTCTGTTCGCAGCTCGCGCCCTTGCGTTGGCATTAATTCCTACCTGTAAGTGCATTCCCACCTAGGTGGCAACCTTTTCTTCCATTTGTTAGCGGCCGGCCACGGTCGCGGGTTTGCACATCTGCGGACAAACTGCGGGTCCACGGCTGCCTCATTTGGGCAGCTTTTTGTGGTACAGGAGGTGCCTTTACTTACGGGGTGCTTGCGGGGACATTGGCAATCCCTTTAAAACTTTTTTTGCATGCAAATGGCGGCGGCGACCCACTTGGGTTTTATCGAACCACCAGTCCCAGAAAGCATTGCTTCAGGTTTCACACCTGTGCATAATCACTGAGGGTATTTACTGGTGCCTGCAGCTGCCGTCATGTCACATGTGCTGCCACTGAAGAGGGCGTTGGCCCGAAACGCGTCTGGCAGGAAAGGGACTCTGTTCGCAGCTCGCGCCCTTGCGTTGGCATTAATTCCTACCTGTAAGTGCATTCCCACCTAGGTGGCAACCTTTTCTTCCATTTGTTAGCGGCCGGCCACGGTCGCGGGTTTGCACATCTGCGGACAAACTGCGGGTCCACGGGTGACTCATTTGGGCAGCTTTTTGTGGTACAGGAGGTGCCTTTACTTACGGGGTGCTTGCGGGGACATTGGCAATCCCTTTAAAACTTTTTTTGCATGCGAATGGCGGCGGCGACCCACTTGGGTTTTATCGAACCACCAGTCCCAGAAAGCATTGCTTTAGGTTTCACACCTGTGCATAATCACTGAGGGTATTTACTGGTGCCTGCAGCTGCCGTCATGTCACATGTGCTGCCACTGAAGAGGGCGTTGGCCCGAAACGCGTCTGGCAGGAAAGGGACTCTGTTCACAGCTCGCGCCCTTGCGTTGGCATTAATTCCTACCTGTAAGTGCATTCCCACCTAGGTGGCAACCTTTTCTTCCATTTGTTAGCGGCCGGCCACGGTCGCGGGTTTGCACATCTGCGGACAAACTGCGGGTCCACGGCTGCCTCATTTGGGCAGCTTTTTGTGGTACAGGAGGTGCCTTTACTTACGGGGTGCTTGCGGGGACATTGGCAATCCCTTTAAAACTTTTTTTGCATGCGAATGGCGGCGGCGACCCACTTGGGTTTTATCGAACCACCAGTCCCAGAAAGCATTGCTTCAGGTTTCACACCTGTGCATAATCACTGAGGGTATTTACTGGTGCCTGCAGCTGCCGTCATGTCACATGTGCTGCCACTGAAGAGGGCGTTGGCCCGAAACGCATCTGGCAGGAAAGGGACTCTGTTCGCAGCTCGCGCCCTTGCGTTGGCATTAATTCCTACCTGTAAGTGCATTCCCACCTAGGTGGCAACCTTTTCTTCCATTTGTTAGCGGCCGGCCACGGTCGCGGGTTTGCACATCTGCGGACAAACTGCAGGTCCACGGCTGCCTCATTTGGGCAGCTTTTTGTGGTACAGGAGGTGCCTTTACTTACGGGGTGCTTGCGGGGACATTGGCAATCCCTTTAAAACTTTTTTTGCATGCGAATGGCGGTGGCGACCCACTTGGGTTTTATCGAACCACCAGTCCCAGAAAGCATTGCTTCAGGTTTCACACCTGTGCATAATCACTGAGGGTATTTACTGGTGCCTGCAGCTGCCGTCATGTCACATGTGCTGCCACTGAAGAGGGCGTTGGCCCGAAACGCGTCTGGCAGGAAAGGGACTCTGTTCGCAGCTCGCGCCCTTGCGTCGGCATTAATTCCTACCTGTAAGTGCATTCCCACCTAGGTGGCAACCTTTTCTTCCATTTGTTAGCGGCCGGCCACGGTCGCGGGTTTGCACATCTGCGGACAAACTGCGGGTCCACGGCTGCCTCATTTGGGCAGCTTTTTGTGGTACAGGAGGTGCCTTTACTTACGGGGTGCTTGCGGGGACATTGGCAATCCCTTTAAAACTTTTTTTGCATGCGAATGGCGGCGGCGACCCACTTGGGTTTTATCGAACCACCAGTCCCAGAAAGCATTGCTTCAGGTTTCACACCTGTGCATAATCACTGAGGGTATTTACTGGTGCCTGCAGCTGCCGTCATGTCACATGTGCTGCCACTGAAGAGGGCGTTGGCCCGAAACGCGCCTGGCAGGAAAGGGACTCTGTTCGCAGCTCGCGCCCTTGCGTTGGCATTAATTCCTACCTGTAAGTGCATTCCCACCTAGGTGGCAACCTTTTCTTCCATTTGTTAGCGGCCGGCCACGGTCGCGGGTTTGCACATCTGCGGACAAACTGCGGGTCCACGGCTGCCTCATTTGGGAAGCTTTTTGTGGTACAGGAGGTGCCTTTACTTACGGGTTGCTTGCGGGGACGTTGGCAATCCCTTTAAAACTTTTTTTGCATGCGAATGGCGGCGGCGACCCACTTGGGTTTTATCGAACCACCAGTCCCAGAAAGCATTGCTTCAGGTTTCACACCTGTGCATAATCACTGAGGGTATTTACTGGTGCCTGCAGCTGCCGTCATGTCACATGTGCTGCCACTGAAGAGGGCGTTGGCCCGAAACGCGTCTGGCAGGAAAGGGACTCTGTTCGCAGCTCGCGCCCTTGCGTTGGCATTAATTCCTACCTGTAAGTGCATTCCCACCTAGGTGGCAACCTTTTGTTCCATTTGTTAGCGGCCGGCCACAGTCGCGGGTTTGCACATCTGCGGACAAACTGCGGGTCCACGGCTGCCTCATTTGGGCAGCTTTTTGTGGTACAGGAGGTGCCTTTACTTACGGGGTGCTTGCGGGGACATTGGCAATCCCTTTAAAACTTTTTTTGCATGCGAATGGCGGCGGCGACCCACTTGGGTTTTATCGAACCACCAGTCCCAGAAAGCATTGCTTCAGGTTTCACACCTGTGCATAATCACTGAGGGTATTTACTGGTGCCTGCAGCTGCCGTCATGTCACATGTGCTGCCACTGAAGAGGGCGTTGGCCCGAAACGCGTCTGGCAGGAAAGGGACTCTGTTCGCAGCTCGCGCCCTTGCGTTGGCATTAATTCCTACCTGTAAGTGCATTCCCACCTAGGTGGCAACCTTTTCTTCCATTTGTTAGCGGCCGGCCACGGTCGCGGGTTTGCACATCTGCGGACAAACTGCGGGTCCACGGCTGCCTCATTTGGGCAGCTTTTTGTGGTACAGGAGGTGCCTTTACTTACGGGGTGCTTGCGGGGACATTGGCAATCCCTTTAAAACTTTTTTTGCATGCGAATGGCGGCGGCGACCCACTTGGGTTTTATCGAACCACCAGTCCCAGAAAGCATTGCTTCAGGTTTCACACCTGTGCATAATCACTGAGGGTATTTACTGGTGCCTGCAGCTGCCGTCATGTCACATGTGCTGCCACTGAAGAAGGCGTTGGCCCGA
Source organism: Lissotriton vulgaris (assembly GCF_964263255.1). NCBI lineage: Eukaryota > Metazoa > Chordata > Amphibia > Caudata > Salamandridae > Lissotriton > Lissotriton vulgaris. The sequence continues at coordinate 59,779 of NW_028252950.1, forward strand.
AACGCGTCTGGCAGGAAAGGGACTCTGTTCGGAGCTCGCGCCCTTGCGTTGGCATTAATTCCTACCTGTAAGTGCATTCCCACCTAGGTGGCAACCTTTTCTTCCATTTGTTAGCGGCCGGCCCTGGTCCCAGGTTTGCACATCTGCGGACAAACTGCAGGTCCACGGCTGCCTCATTTGGGCAGCTTTTTGTGGTACAGGAGGTGCCTTTACTTACAGGGTGCTTGCGGGGACATTGGCAATCCCTTTAAAACTTTTTTTGCATGCGAATGGCGGCGGCGACCCACTTGGGTTTTATCGAACCACCAGTCCCAGAAAGCATTGCTTCAGGTTTCACACCTGTGCATAATCACTGAGGGTATTTACTGGTGCCTGCAGCTGCCGTCATGTCACATGTGCTGCCACTGAAGAGGGCGTTGGCCCGAAACGCGTCTGGCAGGAAAGGGACTCTGTTCGCAGCTCGCGCCCTTGCGTTGGCATTAATTCCTACCTGTAAGTGCATTCCCACCTAGGTGGCAACCTTTTCATATATATATATATATATATATATATATATATATATATATATATATATATATATATATATATATATATATATATATATATATATATATATATATATATATATATAT